>NW_024058242.1:185221-335221 GCF_016432855.1 Salvelinus namaycush
CACAACTCCACATCCTGGTCTCTGAATCACCCAAGACCACAACTCCCCACCTCCTGGTCTCTGAATCACACAAGAAACAACACCACATCCAGTCTCTGAATCACACTAGAACACAACTCCACATCCTGGTCTCTGAATGCACAACTCCACATCCTGGTCTCTGAATCGAACTCCACATCCTGGTCTCTGAATCACACAAGAACACAACTCCACATCCTGGTCTCTGAATCACACAAGAACACAACTCCACATCCTGGTCTCTGAATCACACAAGAACACAACTCCACATCCTGGTCTCTGAATCACACAAGAACACAACACCACATCCAGTCTCTGAATCACACTAGAACACAACTCCACATCCTGGTCTCTGAATCACACAGAACACAACTCCACATCCTGGTCTCTGAATCACACAAGAACACAACTCCACATCCTGGTCTCTGAATCACACAAGAACACAACACCACATCCAGTCTCTGAATCACACTAGAACACAACTCCACATCCTGGTCTCTGAATCACAACTCCACATCCTGGTCTCTGAATCACACAAGAACACAACACCACATCCAGTCTCTGAATCACACTAGAACACAACTCCACATCCTGGTCTCTGAATCACAACTCCACATCCTGGTCTCTGAATCACACAAGAACACAACACCACATCCAGTCTCTGAATCAACTAGAACACAACATCCACATACCTGGTCTCTGAATCACAATCCACCTCACTTGTCTCATGAATCACACAAGAACACCAACTCCACATCCTTGGCTCTGAATCACACAGAAAACACAATCTCCATCCGGTCTCTGAATCACACAAGAACACAACACCACATCCAGTCTCTGAATCACACTAGAACACAACTCCACATCCTGGTCTCTGAATCACAACTCCACATCCTGGCCTCTGAATCACACAGAACACAACTCCACATCCTGGTCTCTGAATCACAACTCCACATCCTGGTCTCTGAATCACAACACCACATCCTGGTCTCTGAATCACACAAGAACACAACTCCAACATCCTGGTCTCTGAATCACACAAGAACACAACTCCACATCCTGGTCTCTGAATCACAACTCCACATCCTGGTCTCTGAATCACACAAGAACACAACTCCACATCCTGGTCTCTGAATCACGCTATAACACAACTCCACATCCTGGTCTCTAAATCACACTAGAACACAACTCCAACATCCTGGTCTCTGAATCACACAAGAACACAACTCCACATCCTGGTCTCTGAATCACACAAGAACACAACACCACATCCTGGTCTCTGAATCACACAAGAACACAACTCCACATCCTGGCCTCTGAATCACACTAGAACACAACTCCAACATCCTGGTCTCTGAATCACACAAGAACACAACTCCACATCCTGGTCTCTGAATCACAACTCCACATCCTGGTCTCTGAATCACACAAGAACACAACTCCACATCCTGGTCTCTGAATCACACTATAACACAACTCCACATCCTGGTCTCTGAATAACACTAGAACACAACTCCACATCCTGGTCTCTGAATCACACAGAACACAACTCCACATCCTGGTCTCTGAATCACACAAGAACACAACTCCACATCCTGGTCTCTGAATCACACAAGAACACAACACCACATCCAGTCTCTAAATCACACTAGAACACAACTCCACATCCTGGTCTCTGAATCACACAGAACACAACTCCACATCCTGGTCTCTGAATCACACAAGAACACAACTCCACATCCTGGTCTCTGAATCACACAAGAACACAACACCACATCCAGTCTCTGAATCACACTAGAACACAACTCCACATCCTGGTCTCTGAATCACAACTCCACATCCTGGTCTCTGAATCACACAAGAACACAACTCCACATCCTGGTCTCTGAATCACACAAGAACACAACACCACATCCAGTCTCTGAATCACACTAGAACACAACTCCACATCCTGGTCTCTGAATCACAACTCCACATCCTGGTCTCTGAATCACACAGAACACAACTCCACATCCTGGTCTCTGAATCACACTATAACACAAATCCACATCCTGGTCTCTGAATCACACTAGAACAAAACTCCACATCCTGGCCTCTGAATCACACAGAACACAACTCCACATCCTGGTCTCTGAATCACACAGAACACAACTCCACATCCTGGTCTCTGAATCACACTAGAACACAACTCCACATCCTGGTCTCTGAATCACAACTCCACATCCTGGTCTCTGAATCACACAAGAACACAACTCCACATCCTGGTCTCTGAATCACACTAGAACACAACACCACATCCTGGTCTCTGAATCACACAAGAACACAACTCCACATCCTGGTCTCTGAATCACAACTCCACATCCTGGTCTCTGAATCACACAAGAACACAACTCCACATCCTGGTCTCTGAATCACACTAGAACACAACTCCACATCCTGGTCTCTGAATCACACTAGAACACAACACCACATCCTGGTCTCTGAATCACACTAGAACACAACTCCACATCCTGGTCTCTGAATCACACAAGAACACAACTCCACATCCTGGTCTCTGAATCACACTAGAACACAACTCCACATCCTGGCCTCTGAATCACACAAGAACACAACTCCACATCCTGGCCTCTGAATCACACAAGAACACAACTCCACATCCTGGTCTCTGAATCACACTATAACACAACTCCACATCCTGGTCTCTGAATCACAACTCCACATCCTGGTCTCTGAATCACAACACCACATCCTGGTCTCTGAATCACACAAGAACACAACTCCACAACCTGGTCTCTGAATCACAACTCCACATCCTGGCCTCTGAATCACACTAGAACACAACTCCACATCCTGGTCTCCTCGTGACAGCAGGGATAAAGAGGACACAAGGAGAGAGATGTAAAGCTCCAATGTCATTGTTATTTAAGTGATCTTGTTTTGATGAGATGTGTCATGATTTATGCCGGGGAAATAGCACACACTAACACACACACACACACACCCACACACACACACACACACACACACACACACACACACACACACACACACACACACACACACACACACACACACACACACACACACACACACACACACACACACACACACACACACAAACACTCATGTCATGTAGTCATCCCCCTGTGATTGTCAGGTTTACAAAAACAGCCTGAGCGATGCCAAGGAGAGTCTGTCATCTCTGTCAGGTTTACAAAAACAGCCTGAGCGATGCCAAGGGGAGTCTGTCATCTCTGTCAGGTTTACAAAAACAGCCTGAGCGATGCCAAGGAGAGTCTGTCATCTCTGTCAGGTTTACAAAAACAGCCTGAGTGATGCCAAGGAGAGCCTGTCATCTCTGTCAGGTTTACAGAAACAGCCTGAGCGATGCCAAGGAGAGCCTGTCATCTCTGTCAGGTTTACAGAAACAGCCTGAGCGATGCCAAGGAGAGTCTTCATCTCTGTCAGGTTTACAAAAACAGCCTGAGCGATGCCAAGGAGAGTCTGTCATCTCTGTCAGGTTTACAGAAACAGCCTGAGCGATGCCAAGGAGAGCCTGTCATCTCTGTCAGGTTTACAAAAACAGCCTGAGCGATGCCAAGGAGAGCCTGTCATCTCTGTCAGGTTTACAAAAACAGCCTGAGCGATGCCAAGGAGAGTCTGTCATCTCTGTCAGGTTTACAAAAACAGCCTGAGCGATGCCAAGGAGAGTCTGTCATCTCTGTCAGGTTTACAGAAACAGCCTGAGCGATGCCAAGGAGAGTCTGTCATCTCTGGATTACCATCCACCACATTCCTATCCCCCAACATCTTCTATCAAAGATTTAAACAAATAAAGGGAACCTAGACTGAGTTTTGCTCACTAATCTGTTGTAGGTCTTCTTTGGCAGAAACACACCGGGCCATGTTGAGGTATAGCAAGACTTCTCCAAGATGATGGATGGCTTGATGCATGTGGTGTTACTGTAGCTGCTCAAAGAAAGGCAGGTGATGACAGGGATAAAGGTATGTTCTGTGCAGTCTCCGTCAGGCGGCAACGCTGTTCCTGGTTCAATGATCATCAGAGAGCAGGTTGGGAGAGGAAGAACGAGAGAGCAGGCTGATCAATACTTTAACCCACCAGCAACGCTGTTAGGCATCATGCAACTTTCCAACTTTCCCCCACCAGCAACGCTGTTAGGCATCATGCAACTTTCCTACTTTAACCCACCAGCAACACTGTTAGGCATCATGCAACTTTCCTACTTTAACCCACCAGCAACGCTGTTAGGCATCATGCAACTTTCCTACTTTAACCCACCAGCAACACGGTTAGGCATCATGCAACTTTCCTACTTTCACCCACCAGCAACACTGTTAGGTATCATGCAACTCTTCTACTTTAACCTACCAGCAACACTGTTAGGCATCATGCAACTCTCCTACTTTAACCCACCAGCAACGCTGTTAGGCATCATGCAACTTTCCTACTTTAACCCACCAGCAACGCTGTTAGGCATCATGCAACTCTCCTACTTTAACCCACCAGCAACGCTGTTAGGCATCATGCAACTTTCCTACTTTAACCCACCAGCAACACTGTTAGGCATCACGCAACTCTCCTACTTTAACCCACCAGCAACACTGTTAGGCATCATGCAACTTTCCTACTTTAACCCACCAGCAACGCTGTTAGGCATCATGCAACTTTCCTACTTTAACCCACCAGCAACGCTGTTAGGCATCATGCAACTCTTCTACTTTAACCCACCAGCAACGCTGTTAGGCATCATGCAACTTTCCTACTTTAACCAACCAGCAACGCTGTTAGGCATTATGCAACTTTCCTACTTTAACCCACCAGCAACGCTGTTAGGCATCATGCAACTTTCCTACTTTCCCCCACCAGCAACACTGTTAGGCATCATGCAACTTTCCTACTTTAACCCACCAGCAGCACTGTTAGGCATCATGCAACTTTCCTACTTTAACCCACCAGCAACGCTGTTAGGCATCATGCAACTTTCCTACTTTAACCAACCAGCAACGCTGTTAGGCATCATGCAACTTTCCTACTTTAACCAACCAGCAACACTGTTAGGCATCATGCAACTTTCCTACTTTAACCCACCAGCAACACGGTTAGGCATCATGCAACTTTTCTACTTTAACCCACCAGCAACACTGTTAGGCATCATGCAACTTTCCTACTTTCACCCACCAGCAACACTGTTAGGCATCATGCAACTTTCCTACTTTAACCCACCAGCAACACTGTTAGGCATCATGCAACTTTCCTACTTTAACCCACCAGCAACGCTGTTAGGCATCATGCAACTTTCCTACTTTAACCCACCAGCAACGCTGTTAGGCATTATGCAACACTCCTACTTTAACCCACCAGCAACGCTGTTAGGCATCATGCAACTTTCCTACTTTAACCCACCAGCAACGCTGTTAGGCATCATGCAACTCTCCTACTTTAACCCACCAGCAACGCTGTTAGGCATCACGCAACTCTCCTACTTTAACCCACCAGCAACACTGTTAGGCATCACGCAACTCTCCTACTTTAACCCACCAGCAACACTGTTAGGCATCACGCAACTCTCCTACTTTAACCCACCAGCAACGCTGTTAGGCATCACGCAACTTTCCTACTTTAACCCACCAGCAACGCTGTTAGGCATCATGCAACTTTCCTACTTTAACCCACCAGCAACACTGTTAGGCATCATGCAACTTTCCTACTTTAACCCACCAGCAACGCTGTTAGGCATCATGCAACTTTCCTACTTTAACCCACCAGCAACGCTGTTAGGCATCATGCAACTTTCCTACTTTAACCCACCAGCAACGCTGTTAGGCATCATGCAACTTTCCTACTTTAACCCACCAGCAACGCTGTTAGGCATCATGCAACTCTCCTACTTTAACCCACCAGCAACGCTGTTAGGCATCATGCAACTTTCCTACTTTAACCCACCAGCAACGCTGTTAGGCATCATGCAACTTTCCTACTTTAACCCACCAGCAACGCTGTTAGGCATCATGCAACTTTCCTACTTTAACCCACCAGCAACGCTGTTAGGCATCATGCAACTTTCCTACTTTAACCCACCAGCAACGCTGTTAGGCATCATGCAACTCTCCTACTTTCCCCCACCAGCAACGCTGTTAGGCATCATGCAACTCTCCTACTTTAACCCACCAGCAACACTGTTAGGCATCACGCAACTTTCCTACTTTAACCCACCAGCAACGCTGTTAGGCATCATGCAACTTTCCTACTTTAACCCACCAGCAACACTGTTAGGCATCATGCAACTTTCCTACTTTAACCGACCAGCAACGCTGTTAGGCATAATGCAACTCTCCTGCTAAATTAGTGATCACCCTCGTCATCATTGAGTAGACTTATCAGAAGCTGACAGGTATTGTACTCCCAATTAGCAAGATAGAAGGTAGGAAAAGCAGTGATTTCAGGTAAATTAGAGGAGACAGCTTTGCACGGTATGGAATGGGTATAGCGACTAATCAGTTCTACATGTGATTAACCAGGTAGGAGATTTTTTCCATTACAGTTTTCTCGATTGTTTTGGTTAACCAGTTAAATGCGCTCAAAACGGTTAACTCGGCCACAAAAGCAGACTTTTTAGAGCATGAAACGGAAACATCAATATGTTTTTATCCTAAATTAAAATGTGACTTGGAGTACCGCGCCATATGGAGTATCGCCCCTCACATTCATTCTCCTTACAAGCAGACCCTCATATAAAGTGTTACTTCTATATAGTTGTTGCTGTGTGGCCATGTATAGGGGCTGTTTTCTTCCAGGAAAACATGGTTCTTTTAGGACAGACTGATCCCTGATGGAAGTGGATGGCTTTTTGACCCCTGGAGAAAGTGAAAGTGAGCTCCTCACAAATTGGAAGAAGGAACCAGAACAATACACCTACTCTGGGCCCTGATACGACTTGGAGTCCCTTGTTTTCTTTCCTATTTGCTATAATTGTCGGAAACCTTTTGCCCACGTCGCGCAGTGTGTCTGTGTCTGTGTGTGTGTGTGTGCCGTCTGACATTTAGAAACCAACATTCCAATTTTATCAATTGAGTACAGGGGTCAGAGTTCAACTCTGTCCATGATTTCCTCCCTCCAAATCAAGCGGTTTCACTGGAATCAGACGTCTCTATTTGCGCTCCCTCACAACAGCTATATGTCTGTTCAAGGAATTGCATCTCCATATCTGCGAGAGAAAAATATGGTGGATTGCAAAATAAAGTGGGTGATTCTGACCCCGCCCACCCCTGCCAAATAGCATCCTAGTGTGAGAAAGCAGTGGTCCCAATAATGATACCTATTACTCAAAGTATGAAATACAATCTTAGTCCTCGTATGAATGTAAAGTACGTCTCATTTGGAACAGGACAAAACTTTGGATCACTTATGACTGTTGTGCATACTATATAGTGTGTAGGCTGAAAGCCTGTGCATCAGCTATAACATATTGACAGTACATTCAAAGAGTACAAAAACACGTTAATGATGCATTGGGTCCAAGGGGATGGCTGATGCATTTCTCATGGTGTGCAGAGGTGTCGGCTGCAGTGTTGAGTCCTCCAGGCAGATTTAGCTGAAATCAATGGTGCATGTGTTTGCTCAGATTAATAAACCATTGATCTGAGGCAAGTCTCATCGCCGGGATTATTTCTTTTGAAGGGGGCCGTGATTCTCTGATGGGTTCGGGCAAGTCTGTTGGTAATGAAATATTAAACCATGATCCCTTCACATGGATATTGCTGCATTCGCTGTTCTGTGATTAGCATCGCAATGAAAGCACACACCTCCAAGAAGCCATTTTGAAAAGGGAACCCTTTGGTCAGACAATAGCTTCTTTGTTACGCTTGCTACATACCAGTGGGATGCTTGGAACAATATACAACACTAGTTTCTATCACACTGTAAGATTACCACTATGACTATTTTTGACCTCTTGTTTTCTGATTGGCTCAGGGGTTATGCACTGACACTAACTGCAGGCCCAAGTGCAAGCAACTCTGCTGAGCAGCATCCAACTGAGAGGCAAACTGCTAGTGTAACAGACCGTCTAGTTGAGGTAATGTTACCACCTTTAGGCATGGATAATATCTTCAATATCATCAAGTACACTTTATATACAAACGTATGTGGACAACCTTTCAAATTAGTGGATTCGGCTATTTTGGCAACACACGTTGCAGACAGGTGTATAAAATTGAGCACACCGCCATGCAATCTCCATAGACAAACATTGGCAGTAGAATGGCCTTACTGAAGAGCTCAGTGCCAAGTGTCGGCAAGAGTGATATAAAGCTCTCCGCCATTGGACTCTGAAGCAGTGGAAACACCTTCTCTGGAGTGATGAATCCCGCTTCACCACGAATTTTCCAGGAGAACACTACCTGCCTGAATGCGTGGGGCCAACTCTAAAGTTTGGTGGAGGAGGAATAAAGGTCTGGCGCTGCTTTTCATGGTTTGGCCCCTTAGTTCCAGTGAAGGGAAATCTTAACGCTACAGCATACTATGACATTCTAGACGATTCTGTGCTTCCAACTTTGTGGCACAGTTTGGGGAAGGTCCTTTCCTGTTTCAGCATGACAATACCCCAGTGTACAAAGTGAGGTCCATACAGAAATGGTTTGTCGAGATCGGTGTGGAAAAACTTGACTCTGCCTGCAAAGAGCCCTCACCTCAACCCCATCAAACACCTTTGGGGTGAATTGGAACGCCGACTGCGAGCCAGGCCTAATCGCCCAACATCAGTGCCCGACCTCACTAATGTGCTTTAGTCTGAATGGAAGCAAGTCCCCACAGCAATGTTTCAACATCTAGTGGAAAGCCTTCCCAGAAGAGTGGAGGCTGTTAGAGCAGCAAAGGGAGGACCAATTCCATATTACAGTTTTTTTCAATTGCTAACAAGCGTTTACCTTTACTTAAGGTACCTTTTCTAAACTCTTAACACAGCAACACACATAAATCACACAACTGGCCAAATAGTCAATGTTCTGCTCATAACCACATTTTGTTCATTAAATACATGAAATACATATGGAATGGCAAAACAACTTTCTCTACATACACTATCAAAACACGGAAAACCCGACTCAATATCTAATCATTCTGTCAAAACACTAGCACATGTTTTCTATCCAAGAGGAACATATCGTCAATCATAGCACAACGACTTTCAAAATACTAACAGTTGATGGCATTACAAAAACGGCATTACTTTTCATGTTTCAGTTCTACCTGCAGACAATAGACAATATGACATCGATTGTTCTTAATAATTCAGATTCCTTTTACTGTAAACAACTCTACATGTTTTGGTTGAGTATCAAATGTGTTCATTTTTGGCAACATACTATAAGTAAAAGTGAATGAGTCATCTTTACTTTATAGAATGTACAGTAGAAAACAATTGTAAGTGACAGAATTGCTGCAGTAAAAGCTTTATTAGCAACTTGAAATTGCTGCCAGTGATCAACAAGAAATCCAACATACATGGCCTTTGGTTCCAAATGTGTACAAATAAAACACAATTACAGTAAAAAAAAAAAGGCACAAAAGGGAAAAACACAAAAATGCACACTCCTGTTCTAATCTATACGATCTTCAGCATTTGACCACGTGTTCTCGTCCACATCACATCTTATGTCGTCTCTCGCTATGCACCTTGGATAGAAACTCTTGTCCTGCCTTATCCACCCCTGGCAGTCTTCAGCTGAGATGTCTCTGCAGCCAGCATCCATTGCATCCAGGAGGGACATTTGGTCATGTGACCGATGATCATACACTTTCCACCTCCAGGCAGAAAAAAATTCCTCAATGGTGTTGAGGAAAGGTGAGTAGGGGGGGAGGAAAAGGCAAACCATTCTTGGATGGGCTGCGAACCAGTTTGGGATTACATGTGAATGGTGGAATGCTACATTGTCCCATGGAATCATAAATGTCCTCATGTTTCCTCCCACCTGTTCCCTTTCTGCTTCTGGCACCAGTTGTTGGTGGAGGTCATCTAAACACAAAAGAAGGTGCTCAGTGTTGTAGGGACCAATCTGGCATTTCTGCAGGACCAACCCAGCACTCCAGATTGCAGCACACATTGTGATATTTGCTCCTCTCTGACCCGGCACATCAGCGGTGGCCCTTTTCCCGACAACGTTTCTTCCCCGCCGACGTGTTTTTGACAGGTTAAACCCTGCCTTGTCTACATACATTATTTCATGTGAGATCTGATTAGCCTGCAACTCCATGACTCTCTGAAATAAATCAAACACAGTGTGTGTAAATGCTTTTCAGTATGTCCTACTGTATGTACTGTAACCCATGTTTACATGTAGAGTAGCATAGTGTAAAACTCACTATAGAACAAGACTTAGTGGATAGACACCGTACCTGGACGTATTGGTGTAGGAGTTCCCTGACCCGCTCACTGTTCCTTTCAAAAGGAACTGTGTACAACTGTTTCATTCCAACTCTGTGTTCGGTCAGAGTCCGAGCCAATAGTAGTCAGGCTGGACTCTTTCACCAGCCTCTCTCAGTGATAGACCATGGTATTAGACTGGACTCTTTCACCAGTCTGTCTCAGTGATAGACCATGGTATTAGACTGGACTCTTTCACCAGTCTCTCTCAGTTATAGACCATGGTATTAGGCTGGACTCTTTAACCAGTCTCTCTCAGTGATAGACCATGGTATTAGGCTGGACTCTTTCACCAGCCTCTCTCAGCGATAGACCATGGTATCAGGCTAGACTTTCACCCGTCTCTCTCAGTGATAGACCATGGTATTAGACTGGACACTTTCACCAGTCTCTCTCAGTGATAGAACATGGTATTAGGTTAGACTTTCACCAGTCTCTCTCAGTGATAGACCATGGTATTAGACTGGACTCTTTCACCAGTCTCTCTCAGTGATAGTCCATGGTATTAGGCTGGACTCCTTCACCATTCTCTCTCAGTGATAGTCCATGGTATTAGACTGGACTCTTTCACCAGTCTCTCTCAGTGACAGACCATGGTATTAGACTGAACTCTTTCACCAGCCTCTAACCGTGATAGACCATGGTATTAGACTGAACTCTTTCACCAGCCTCTCTCAGTGATAGACCATGGTATTAGACTGAACTCTTTCACCAGCCTCTCTCAGTGATAGACCATGGTATTAGACTGGACTCTTTCACCAGTCTCTCTCAGTGGTAGACCATGGTATTAGACTGGACTCTTTCACCAGTCTCTCTCAGTGATAGAACATGGTATTAGGTTAGACTTTCACCAGTCTCTCTCAGTGATAGACCATGGTATTAGACTGGACTCTTTCACCAGTCTCTCTCAGTGATAGTCCATGGTATTAGGCTGGACTCCTTCACCATTCTCTCTCAGTGATAGTCCATGGTATTAGACTGGACTCTTTCACCAGTCTCTCTCAGTGACAGACCATGGTATTAGACTGAACTCTTTCACCAGCCTCTAACCGTGATAGACCATGGTATTAGACTGAACTCTTTCACCAGCCTCTCTCAGTGATAGACCATGGTATTAGACTGAACTCTTTCACCAGCCTCTCTCAGTGATAGACCATGGTATTAGACTGAACTCTTTCACCAGCCTCTCTCAGTGATAGACCATGGTATTAGACTGGACTCTTTCACCAGTCTCTCTCAGTGATAGACCATGGTATTAGACTGGACTCTTTCACCAGTCTCTCTCAGTGATAGAACATGGTTTTAGGCTAGACTTTCACCAGTCTCTCTCAGTGATAGACCATGGTATTAGACTGAACTCTTTCACCAGTCTAACTCAGTGATAGTCCATGGTATTAGGCTGGACTCCTTCACCAGTCTCTCGCAGTGATAGTCCATGGTATTAGACTGGACTCTTTCACCAGTCTCTCTCAGTGACAGACCATGGTATTAGACTGAACTCTTTCACCAGCCTCTCTCAGTGATAGACCATGGTATTAGACTGAACTCTTTCACCAGCCTCTCTCAGTGATAGACCATGGTATTAGACTGGACTCTTTCACCAGTCTGTCTCAGTGATAGACCATGGTATTAGACTGGACTCTTTCACCAGTCTCTCTCAGTGATAGACCATGGTATTAGACTGAACTCTTTTACCAGCCTCTCTCAGTGATAGACCATGGTATTAGACTGAACTCTTTCACCAGCCTCTCTCAGTGATAGACCATGGTATTAGACTGAACTCTTTCACCAGCCTCTCTCAGTGATAGACCATGGTATTAGACTGGACTCTTTCACCAGTCTCTCTCAGTGATAGAACATGGTATTAGGCTAGACTTTCACCAGTCTCTCTCAGTGATAGACCATGGTATTAGACTGGACTCTGTCACCAGTCTCTCTCAGTGATAGACCATGGTATTAGGCTGGACTCTTTCACCAGCCTCTCTCAGTGATAGACCATGGTATTAGGCTAGACTTTCACCAGTCTCTCTCAGTGATAGACCATGGTATTAGACTGGACTCTTTCACCAGTCTCTCTCAGTGATAGAACATGGTATTATGCTAGACTTTCACCAGTCTCTCTCAGTGATAGACCATGGTATTAGACTGGACTCTTTCACCAGTCTCTCTCAGTGATAGTCCATGGTATTAGGCTGGACTCCTTCACCAGTCTCTCTCAGTGATAGTCCATGGTATTAGACTGGACTCTTTCACCAGTCTCTCTCAGTGACAGACCATGGTATTAGACTGAACTCTTTCACCAGCCTCTCTCGGTGATATACCATGGTATTAGACTGGACTCTTTCACCAGTCTGTCTCAGTGATAGACTATGGTATTAGACTGGACTCTTTCACCAGTCTCTCTCAGTGATAGACCATGGTATTAGACTGAACTCTTTCACCAGCCTCTCTCAGTGACAGACCATGGTATTAGGCAAGACTCTTTCACCAGTCTCTCTCAGTGACAGACCATGGTATTAGACTGGACTCGTTCACCAGCTTCTCTCAGTGACAGACCATGGTATTAGGCTGGACTCTTTCACCAGTCTCTCTCAGTGACAGACCATGGTATTAGGCTGGACTCTTTCACCAGCCTCTTTCAGTGATAGACCATGGTATTAGACTGGACTCTTTCACCAGTCTCTCTCAGTGATAGACCATGGTATTAGGCTGGACTCTTTCACCAGTCTCTCTCAGTGACAGACCATGGTATTAGGCTGGACTCTTTCACCAGCCTCTCTCAGTGACAGACCATGGTATGGTGGCCATGGTGACAGTCCCGTGTGGCTCAGTTGGTAGAGCATGGCGCTTGCAACGCCAGGGTTGTGGGTTCGATTCCCACGGGTGACCAGTACAAAAAAAAGTATGAATGTATGTACTTGTAAGTCGCTCTGGATAAGAGCGTCTGCTAAATGACTTAAATGTAAATGTAAATGTAATGGTATTAGGCTGGACTCTTTCACCAGCCTCTCTCAGTGATAGACCATGGTATTAGACTGAACTCTTTCACCAGCCTCTCTCAGTGATAGACCATGGTATTAGACTGAACTCTTTCACCCGCCTCTCTCAGTGATAGACCATGGCATTAGACTGGACTCTTTCACCAGTCTGTCTCAGTGACAGACCATGGTATTAGGCTGGACTCTTTCACCAGTCTGTCTCAGTTATAGACCATGGTATTAGACTGGACTCTTTCACCAGTCTCTCTCAGTGATAGAACATGGTTTTAGGCTAGACTTTCACCAGTCTCTCTCAGTGATAGACCATGGTATTAGACTGAACTCTTTCACCAGTCTAACTCAGTGATAGTCCATGGTATTAGGCTGGACTCCTTCACCAGTCTCTCGCAGTGATAGTCCATGGTATTAGACTGGACTCTTTCACCAGTCTCTCTCAGTGACAGACCATGGTATTAGACTGAACTCTTTCACCAGCCTCTCTCAGTGATAGACCATGGTATTAGACTGAACTCTTTCACCAGCCTCTCTCAGTGATAGACCATGGTATTAGACTGGACTCTTTCACCAGTCTGTCTCAGTGATAGACCATGGTATTAGACTGGACTCTTTCACCAGTCTCTCTCAGTGATAGACCATGGTATTAGACTGAACTCTTTTACCAGCCTCTCTCAGTGATAGACCATGGTATTAGACTGAACTCTTTCACCAGCCTCTCTCAGTGATAGACCATGGTATTAGACTGAACTCTTTCACCAGCCTCTCTCAGTGATAGACCATGGTATTAGACTGGACTCTTTCACCAGTCTCTCTCAGTGATAGAACATGGTATTAGGCTAGACTTTCACCAGTCTCTCTCAGTGATAGACCATGGTATTAGACTGGACTCTGTCACCAGTCTCTCTCAGTGATAGACCATGGTATTAGGCTGGACTCTTTCACCAGCCTCTCTCAGTGATAGACCATGGTATTAGGCTAGACTTTCACCAGTCTCTCTCAGTGATAGACCATGGTATTAGACTGGACTCTTTCACCAGTCTCTCTCAGTGATAGAACATGGTATTATGCTAGACTTTCACCAGTCTCTCTCAGTGATAGACCATGGTATTAGACTGGACTCTTTCACCAGTCTCTCTCAGTGATAGTCCATGGTATTAGGCTGGACTCCTTCACCAGTCTCTCTCAGTGATAGTCCATGGTATTAGACTGGACTCTTTCACCAGTCTCTCTCAGTGACAGACCATGGTATTAGACTGAACTCTTTCACCAGCCTCTCTCAGTGATAGACCATGGTATTAGACTGAACTCTTTCACCCGCCTCTCTCAGTGATAGACCATGGCATTAGACTGGACTCTTTCACCAGTCTGTCTCAGTGACAGACCATGGTATTAGGCTGGACTCTTTCACCAGTCTGTCTCAGTTATAGACCATGGTATTAGACTGGACTCTTTCACCAGTCTCTCTCAATTATAGACCATGGTATTAGGCTGGACTCTTTCACCAGTCTCTCTCAGTGATAGACCATGGTATTAGGCTAGACTTTCACCAGTCTCTCTCAGTGATAGACCATGGTATTAGGCTAGACTTTCACCAGTCTCTCTCAGTGATAGACCATGGTATTAGACTGGACTCTTTCACCAGTCTCTCTCAGTGATAGAACATGGTATTAGGCTAGACTTTCACCATTCTCTCTCAGTGATAGACCATGGTTTATCACATCTTCTATGATGGTGGCTCTTATTTCATCAGTGACAACAGCTCTTACTCTCCTTTCAACCTGTTCTAACTACTCCTCTCCCTGGTCCAACTACTCCTCTCCCAGGTCCAACTACCCCTCCTCCTGGTCTAGCTACTCCTCTCCCTGGTCCAGCTACTCCTCTGCCTGGTCCAGCTACTCCTCTCCCTGGTCCAGCTACTCCTCTGCCTGGTCCAACTACTCCTCTCCCTGGTCCAGCTACTCCTCTGCCTGGTCCAACTACTCCTCTCCCTGGTCCAGCTACTCCTCTGCCTGGTCCAGCTACTCCTCTCCCGGGTCTAACTACTCCTCTGCCTGGTCCAGCTACTCCTCTCCCTGGTCCAACTACTCCTCTCCCTGGTCCAACTACTCCTCTCCCTGGTCCAACTACTCCTCTCCCTGGTCCAACTACCCCTCTCCCTGGTCCAGCTACTCTTCTCCCTGGTCCAGCTACTCCTCTCCCTAGTCCAACTACCCCTCTGCCTGGTCCAGCTACTCCTCTCCCTGGTCCAACTACCCCTCTGCCTGGTCCAGCTACTCCTCTCCCTGGTCCAGCTACTCTTCTCCCTGGTCCAGCTACTCCTCTCCCTGGTCCAACTACTCCTCTGCCTGGTCCAACTACTCCTCTCCCTGGTCCAGCTACTCCTCTCCCTGGTCCAACTACTCCTCTCCCTGGTCCAACTACCCCTCTCCCTGGTCCAGCTACTCCTCTCCCTGGTCCAACTACTCCTCTACCTGGTCCAACTACTCCTCTACCTGGTCCAGCTACTCCTCTCCCGGGTCTAACTACTCCTCTGCCTGGTCCAGCTACTCCTCTCCCTGGTCCAACTACTCCTCTCCCTGGTCCAACTACTCCTCTCCCTGGTCCAACTACTCCTCTCCCTGGTCCAACTACCCCTCTGCCTGGTCCAGCTACTCCTCTCCCTGGTCCAGCTACTCCTCTCCCTGGTCCAGCTACTCCTCTCCCTGGTCCAGCTACTCCTCTCCCTGGTCCAACTACTCCTCTGCCTGGTCCAGCTACTCCTCTCCCTGGTCCAACTACTCCTCTGCCTGGTCCAACTACTCCTCTGCCTGGTCCAGCTACTCCTCTCCCGGGTCTAACTACTCCTCTGCCTGGTCCAGCTACTCCTCTCCCTGGTCCAACTACTCCTCTCCCTGGTCCAACTACTCCTCTCCCTGGTCCAACTACCCCTCTGCCTGGTCCAACTACTCCTCTCCCTGGTCCAGCTACTCCTCTCCCTGGTCCAGCTACTCCTCTCCCTGGTCCAACTACTCCTCTGCCTGGTCCAGCTACTCCTCTACCTGGTCCAACTACTCCTCTCCCTGGTCCAACTACTCCTCTGCCTGGTCCAGCTACTCCTCTGCCTGGTCCAACTACTCCTCTCCCTGGTCCAGCTACTCCTCTGCCTGGTCCAACTACTCCTCTCCCTGGTCCAACTACTCCTCTGCCTGGTCCAACTACTCCTCTGCCTGGTCCAGCTACTCCTTTGCCTGGTCCAGCTACTCCTCTGCCTGGTCCAGCTACTCCTCTCCCTGGTCCAACTACCCCTCTCCCTGGTCCAACTACTCCTCTCCCTGGTCCAACTACTCCTCTCCCTGGTCCAACTACCCCTCTGCCTGGTCCAGCTACTCCTCTCCCTGGTCCAGCTACGCCTCTCCCTGGTCCAGCTACTCCTCTGCCTGGTCCAACTACTCCTCTCCCTGGTCCAGCTACTCCTCTGCCTGGTCCAACTACTCCTCTGCCTGGTCCAGCTACTCCTCTGACTGGTCCAACTACTCCTCTCCCTGGTCCAACTACTCCTCTGCCTGGTCCAACTACTCCTCTGCCTGGTCCAGCTACTCCTCTGCCTGGTCCAACTACTCCTCTCCCTGGTCCAACTACTCCTCTGCCTGGTCCAGCTACTCCTCTGCCTGGTCCAACTACTCCTCTCCCTGGTCCAGCTACTCCTCTCCCTGGTCCAACTACTCCTCTGCCTGGTCCAGCTACTCCTCTGACTGGTCCAACTACTCCTCTCCCTGGTCCAACTACTCCTCTGCCTGGTCCAACTACTCCTCTGCCTGGTCCAGCTACTCCTCTGCCTGGTCCAACTACTCCTCTCCCTGGTCCAACTACTCCTCTCCCTGGTCCAACTACTCCTCTACCTGGTCTAACTACTCCTCTGCCTGGTCCAGCTACTCCTCTGCCTGGTCCAGCTACTCCTCTGCCTGGTCCAACTACTCCTCTGCCTGGTCCAACTACTCCTCTCCCTGGTCCAACTACTCCTCTGCCTGGTCCAACTACTCCTCTGCCTGGTCCAGCTACTCCTTTGCCTGGTCCAGCTACTCCTCTGCCTGGTCCAGCTACTCCTCTCCCGGGTCCAACTATTTCTCTCTCTGGTCCAACTATTCCTCTCCCTTGTCCAGACATTTTTTTTCCTCTGCTCCTCTGTGCTGTTCTGTATCCACATTGAACAAAATCAATCCAAAGAGTCCCTTTTTTACTGCATATGTTCATGTAATTGAAAGAACCTCAACATCTGGCTATGTGTCCAATCAGCTGTGGTTGGTCTATTTTACACAACTTACAGTAAATCAGCTATTTCTCAATGTTTCAATGATCTGTTCATTCATAAATGCTTATCAGCTGTTTGAGCTGCTGTTGTTGCAGAAGTAGAGCTTTTATGCTGTATTTAAGGTTTTGAACATCAGGTCTTCATTTCTGGAATGCTGTGTGCAAAGCATTTGTAAATAAGACAAGAAAGATCCATACTTTTTGTATTGGGTAAACTTGTATGCAAAGAAAAATTAAGCATTTTAGAAATTTGTTGATTGACTGCATATTCTGTGAAAACAACATGAATTTTGTTAATGGTCTGGTCCACAACAGACAGATGTTGTCAAATTGTGTTTAGAGTTTTGAAAATGTGACAACAGGTTAGACAAAAGGATGTAAGCTATTGTAAAAAAAACTGTAATGGCCATGATTTTGGAATGAGATGTTCGACGAGCAGGTGTCCACATACTTTTGTAGTGTACTTCTATTTAAATCCAAGTAATTTTATATCTGTGAAATGGGAGAGTGAGATGTTCAGCTCCATCTGTTCAGGTGGCCAAGAGGCTGCATGGAGATATGCTAAACATTACTGTCTGCTGTCAAATCAAATCAAATGTTGTTAACAACAGGTGTAGATTAACAGTGAAATGCTTACTGACGGGCCCTTTCCCAACAATAGAGAGAGAAAAATGAAGAAAAATAATAACACAAGGAATAAATACACAATGAGTAATGATAACTTGGCTATATACACAGGACGCTAGTGTCTATAGGCCTGTTCTGCTACTGTTCTGATGTACCCTGGTGGGTAATTCAATGTGGTGGTTTTGAAAATGTCTCATTACCATTCAGCAGCCTCTCCCGCTGTCTCCAACCCCCCTGGGGACTTTTGATTGACAGGTTGATTTTCAGGACGACTTGGCTTCTGGACGGTAACTGAGACGGACAGCTTATTGAGAATCTGTTCCCGGTGGAATGTGTGAGCTGTGCGGGTTGCTGTAGACTCTCATCCAGAGAGTATTTTACCAGGAGAGTGAGCCGGTTGATGCTGTTGACATTCATGAAAAAAATTAAATAGCAGAAATTCTATAAGAACTACAAGCCAGTAGAAGGAACAGGTCTGACGACAGTTTGACGATTTGATGGACATTTTTAACCAATGTTCTCCATATAATCTCATAAATATATATTTTTTATCTGGAATACCTTGTGGAAATGTGTCAGCGTAGATGGACTTTATTTGTGTTTCCTGGCTTGTTTCTGTGACCAAGGCCAAAATATGCAAATGATTCCATCAGGAGTGATGCACGGTGGCCATTTTAGAACAGAATGCTCAGCACATGCCTGATGAAGACAGTCTAGGAGTGGACTCACATGCTATACCAGAAACTGACAGGCCAAACTTAGAAAACATGAGAGCTTTACATTCACTTTGGAGGTAGTGCGTTTATACAACTATTAGCGGCAAAATAAGACCTTGAAAAATGTCTTACCAACAATGTAACAAAGTTACCCTTTCATACTGAAGAAGTAGCACAGTAACAAACACTGAAAGTTATATTAAATCTTAAACCCAGACAGCATCTTATGTGACTATGGCCTTCACAGTAATGGACTGGGGTGCTCTCCATTTTAACTCTGTACCTTCAGAGGTAGTAATGGACTGGGGTGCTCTCCATTTTAACTCTGTACCTTCAGAGGTAGTAATGGACTGGGCTGGTCTCCATTTTAACTCTGTACCTTCAGAGGTAGTAATGGACTAGACTGCTCTCCATTTTAACTCTGTACCTTCAGAGGTAGTAATGGACTGGGCTGCTCTCCATTTTAACTCTGTACCTTCAGAGGTAGTAATGGACTGGGCTGGTCTCCATTTTAACTCTGTACCTTCAGAGGTAGTAATGGACTGGGCTGGTCTCCATTTTAACTCTGTACCTTCAGAGGTAGTAATGGACTGGGCTGCTCTCCATTTTAACTCTGTACCTTCAGAGGTAGTAATGGACTAGGCTGCTCTCCATTTTAACTCTGTACCTTCAGAGGTAGTAATGGACTGGGCTGCTCTCCATTTTAACTCTGTACCTTCAGAGGTAGTAATGGACTGGGCTGGTCTCCATTTTAACTCTGTACCTTCAGAGGTAGTAATGGACTGGGCTGCTCTCCATTTTAACTCTGTACCTTCAGAGGTAGTAATGGACTAGGCTGCTCTCCATTTTAACTCTGTACCTTCAGAGGTAGTAATGGACTAGGCTGCTCTCCATTTTAACTCTGTACCTTCAGAGGTAGTAATGGACTGGGCTGCTCTCCATTTTAACTCTGTACCTTCAGAGGTAGTAATGGACTAGGCTGCTCTCCATTTTAACTCTGTACCTTCAGAGGTAGTAATGGACTGGGGTGCTCTCCATTTTAACTCTGTACCTTCAGAGGTAGTAATGGACTGGGGTGCTCTCCATTTTAACTCTGTACCTTCAGAGGTAGTAATGGACTGGGCTGCTCTCCATTTTAACTCTGTACCTTCAGAGGTAGTAATGGACTGGGCTGCTCTCCATTTTAACTCTGTATAGCCTGAAGATTATTCAAATCTAAGAGCTTAAGCACCAGCAATGAATGGCCATTATTGTACAGTATGAGTAAGATAAGATGGGCACTGAAAGGGTCATTGTGTACTTGCAATGTATTCCTTACAGGTGTGTGTTCAAGCTATATGAGCATGAACGATGTTGATGTGTAGGTGTGGGTTGGTGTTTGTATGCTTTTGCACCACTGAAGGCCATAGCAGCTTGATAAATCTGTCTCCAGATGTGTGAAGCTTCTCTCTGACAGTGAAGAATGCTGGGTCTCCCCCTACTTCATCCCGGGGAGGCAGCTCTGACAGAAGCTCTGACACAGACAGCCCCCCTAGAAGGGAGGTGGAGACGGCCTGGGTGTAATTAGAATGAATGTGGGCAGGAGAATAAGGGAAACGAGACGTGGCGGCTCAAGACCAACTCTTCATTTGATGCATCAGCAACTCCATGCCTTACAGTTTAAAACACAGCCAAACGGGTTATCGTGCTGTCATACTGTCTATAACCATGTAGACACACTGAAGACTGGTTGTGAGAGACTGAAAGAGATTGATAGATTTAGAGATGTGGCTTAAAGGAGAGTGCGATACGGTTGGGACAGGGAGACTCAGTTTGAATGTAAATCTTCACTACAGAGTTCATCAGTTTCACATTCTTAGATAAACATATAGTTCGGAAAGAGAGAGGGGGAGTGAGAGACAGAAAGAGAGAGGGGGGAGTGAGAGACAGAAAGAGAGAGGGGGGAGTGAGAGAGAAAGAGAGAGAGGGGGAGTGAGAGACAGAAAGAGAGAGAGGGGGAGTGAGAGACAGAAAGAGAGAGGGGGGAGTGAGAGAGAAAGAGAGAGAGGGGGAGTGAGAGACAGAAAGAGAGAGGGGGGGAGTGAGAGACAGAAAGAGGTGTTTGGCATCACATGGCAGAGGACCAACATAAAAGCCCTCAGCCTCTTGTCTGTCCCTTGGCAGGCCATTACAGGTGCCTGTGGAAAACTACACAGCTTCTGAGATCCCATCTTAGCTTGAGTGTATGTCCCGTGAGAGGACATCTGAGCTATGTAATAAACACACACACACTATTTCTCTCTTTGTTTCAACTAGGATATGCTGCTTTGGTGCATCATTACTCTATCTGTCTCTCTCTGTCCCTCTCTGTCTCAGTGTGCAGTTGGTGTGAAGTCCTGCAGCTCTATCTGTCTCTCTCTGTCTCAGCGTGCAGTTGGTGGGAAGTCCTGCAGCTCTATCTGTCTCTGTGTGCAGTTGGTGGGAAGTCCTGATGCTCTATCTGTCTCTCTCTGTCTCAGTGTGCAGTTGGTGGGAAGTCCTGCAGCTCTACCTGTCTCTCTCTGTCTCAATGTGCAGTTGGTGGGAAGTCCTGCAGCTCTACCTGTCTCTCAGTGTGAAATTGGTGGGAAGTCCTGCAGCTCTACCTGTCTCTCTCTGTCTCAATGTGCAGTTGGTGGGAAGTCCTGCAGCTCTATCTGTCTCTCTCTGTCTCAGTGTGCAGTTGGTGGGAAGTCCTGCAGCTCTATCTGTCTCTCTCTGTCTCAATGTGCAGTTGGTGGGAAGTCCTGATGCTCCATCTGTCTCTGTCTCAGTGTGCAGTTGGTGGGAAGTCCTGCAGCTCTATCTGTCTCTCTCTGTCTCAGTGTGCAGTTGGTGGGAAGTCCTGCAGCTCTACCTGTCTCTCAGTGTGCAGTTGGTGGGAAGTCCTGCAGCTCTATCTGTCTCTCTCTGTCTCAGTGTGCAGTTGGTGGGAAGTCCTGCAGCTCTACCTGTCTCTCAGTGTGCAGTTGGTGGGAGGTCCTGCAGCTCTGTCTGTCTCTCTCTCAGTGTGAAATTGGTGGGAAGTCCTGCAGCTCTACCTGTCTCTCTCTCAGTGTGAAATTGGTGGGAAGTCCTGCAGCTCTACCTGTCTCTCAGTGTGCAGTTGGTGGGAAGTCATGCAGCTCTATCTGTCTCTCTCTGTCTCAGTGTGCAGTTGGTGGGAAGTCCTGCAGCTCTATCTGTCTCTCTCTGTCTCAGTGTGCAGTTGGTGGGAAGTCATGCAGCTCTATCTGTCTCTCTCTGTCTCAGTGTGCAGTTGGTGGGAAGTCCTGCAGCTCTACCTGTCTCTCAGTGTGCAGTTGGTGGGAAGTCCTGCAGCTCTATCTGACTCTCTCTGTCTCAGTGTGCAGTTGGTGGGAAGTCCTGCAGCTCTACCTGTCTCTCAGTGTGCAGTTGGTGGGAAGTCATGCAGCTCTATCTGTCTCTCTCTGTCTCAGTGTGCAGTTGGTGGGAAGTCCTGCAGCTCTACCTGTCTCTCAGTGTGCAGTTGGTGGGAAGTCATGCAGCTCTATCTGTCTCTCTCTGCCTCAGTGTGCAGTTGGTGGGAAGTCATGCAGCTCTATCTGTCTCTCTCTGTCTCAATGTGCAGTTGGTGGGAAGTCCTGATGCTCCATCTGTCTCTGTCTCAGTGTGCAGTTGGTGGGAAGTCCTGCAGCTCTATCTGTCTCTCTCTCAGTGTGCAGTTGGTGGGAAGTCCTGCAGCTCTATCTGTATCAGTGTGCAGTCATTGGGAAATCCTGAAACTCTCTGTTGCTCGCCCATAAAATAAGCTTTTCCGTTCCCCTGTTCACAGGGCTGTGATGCACTTTTCAATTTTGGGCTCCGGTGATCAGATCTGGACCTGTACTCAGGTAATGTTTTTTCAGACTGGGTGCCTGAAAAATATCAAGACAAAAATATAACTTTTGGGCTTAGCTAAGCAGGTATCTTTTTCTTATCACAGTGCTTACCTCGACTGACCAGGTTTTCTGGCTGTTCGCTCTCATTTCCTCTCAAAATAGTTTTTCAACAAAAGGATAAAAGACACGCACGTACACAAGCATGTCTGCAGACCAGCAGCCTCCTGGTCATGTTATGTTTTAGTCTAATATGTATTGCTTAATACCCTAATTATGAGGATTATAAAAATGGCATTTTAATGCTGAATATCTGACTAAGCTTATGTTTTAAGGAGATATTTGATTTGTATTTTGTGATTTATTACCCTTTGACATTGTTCACCGTCTTCATATCATTAAGCCTGTTAGTCCTTTATCCCCTCAGGCATTGATCTGTTGTCTTCCAACTGACCTAGGATCTGTTGTCTTCCAACTGACCTAGGATCTGCTGTCTTCTAACTGACCTAGAATCTGTTGTCTTCCAATTGACCTAGGATCTGTTGTCTTCTAACTGACCTAGGATCTGCTGTCTTCTAACTGACCTAGAATCTGTTGTCTTCTAACTGACCTAAGATCTGTGGTCTTCTAACTGACCTAGGATCTGTTGTCTTCCAACTGACCTAGGACCTGTTGTCTTCTAACTAACCTACTGTAGGATCTGTTGTCTTCCAACTGACCTAGGATCTGTGGTCTTCTAACTGACCTAGGATCTGTTGTCTTCTAACTGACCTAGGATCTGTGGTCTTCCAACTGACCTAGGATCTGTTGTCTTCTAACTGACCTAGGATCTGTTGTCTTCCAACTGACCTAGGATCTGTGGTCTTCTAACTGACCTAGGATCTGTTGTCTTCTAACTGACCTAGGATCTGTTGTCTTCTAACTGACCTCGGATCTGTGGTCTTCCAACTGACCTAGGATCTGTGGTCTTCTAACTGACCTAGGATCTGTTGTCTTCTAACTGACCTAGGATCTGTGGTCTTCTAACTGACCTAGGATCTGTGGTCTTCTAACTGACCTAGGATCTGTTGTCTTCTACTTACTGTAGGATCTGTTGCAAAAGTGCATAGAAGTCAGTGTCAGCTGATGCCTACTGTCCTTACATTGTCCCAACGTTACTTTGCTGACCACAGTACACGGAGAACCTTTGCTAAGCTGACTGCCTCCACCAGGATTGTTGTTCGATGGTTTCATCACTTAAGTTTGACGGCTGGGCTCCGGTCATATTGATTGTGAGAGCATGTTGAAGAAGCCACTGGCATTGATTAGTGATGTGGATATAGTGAGCTTCCCTTTAAAACAACTCTAGTGTAATCAACCCTCAAGCCTCGGTGATTCCTCGCTCAATCACGGTAATTGGGAGTACGTCAACCACAGCTTTCCAATCGATGGGTCCCATCTAAATGACGACAATGAGTAAGAGGATTTACATACATACAGACCGATCCCCAAATTGAGCGAGACCAGACTAATGTGTTGATTCACTGTGAGCATCTCTGTGAATCAAGCCCTTGTACATGAGTATTGTAACAAAGACAACTGGGGTCTGGAGTTTTTCCTGGTCAGGGCAGCTGGTCTAACGGTTAATAATAATAATTGATTGGATTTATATAGTGCTTTCCCATCTACAGTAGGTGTTCAAATCGCTTTACATAGTTAGAGGCAAAAACTCACCTCTTCCAACCACCAATGTGTAGCACCCACTTGGGTGATGCACGGAAACCATTTTGTGCCAGAATGCTGAGCTCTAAAGTTAACATACAAACTATTGCTCCATTGATTACAACTGTCAACTCTGCTTTTGGTAAGAAATGGGTTATGTATCTCTCTCAGCTTGGCCCAATCACAGCGGACCATGAGTTTCATCACATGAAGGTGTTAAGCGCAGTTAGAACACTCTTCCATTCCCCTGGTGTTATGATCCTCTTCAGTTTCTCTCTGCATCATCTGAAATACCTAGAGCCTAGGTTTACCTAGGTTTCAGGGGCACATGTTGTATTACGTTTAGCTGAATAACAATCAGTTTCACTCACTCGGTGTGACCATCAGATGAAGCCACTAGAAAGGTCGTTGTTTACTAACTAGCCATACAACTTTGAGTTTAGCTTTACCGTGATGGAGAGCAAAGAAATGTGTCCCCTTCGTCCAACTGTTTCTATGGTTATTTCTCTGTGCTGTCAGGTTGCTTCCTGTAATTGGGCTCAATCTTTGCCTCCATGCGCCTCTACACTTGATTGACAGCAGGTCTTATGCAATCCCATGAATAACTGATTTCTGCTCCCTTCCTCTCCATTACTGAGTCCTGGCAGAGAGCAGCCCACTGGGCACAAACTGCTTGAATCAACGTTGTTTCAACGTCATTTGGATTTGAAAAAAGTTATCAACTGTTTGAGAGTGAAACTTTAGCTGCAGGATTATGTCATCATGGTATCCAAATTTCAACATAGACAAACCTTGTATAAAAATATGTATTGCTTCACTTCTGTCTCCTATCCAGGGTTTAAACCAAACCTGGCCCTGCTTAGCTATGATGTCACTGACTGTTACCAATGTGCTATTGTGAGAATGATTGTTGAGAGATCGCCATTTAAAAAACTAAATAGATTCTCTGTTGCTACTGAAGTCATTCAAAAGGGTTGGTTTAACAAAGCAAATGAAAATGAACCATACTTTATCACACATACATCATCAATGATGATATTTCAGCCTATATAGCATTTACAAAGTCATCAACAGCTGTTTCAATTCAACCCACAATGCAACTAATTAAATAGACAATACAATAGGCCTTGCGTTTCAACCTCTGATTGGTTTAAAATGTACTGACATTAAGGGATATTGAATTGTGTTTGGTTGTCAATGCATTTGAAGGAGATGCGTCTTCTGCTTGGATATTTCCATATGTGCAACTGACTTAGTCTGGCTTTAATTCCAGTTTGTCTACAAATTAATAATTGATATGTTGGATTCACGTCTTCATCTCAACCAAAAATCCCAGTTAAACAATAGGACTAAAGCAAAGTTAAAAAAAAAGTTAATTTAATGTTTGATTTGATTTAGTCCTGTCTTCAACATTTCATTAAAGGAGATGTATCTGCTGCTTGGATAGGTCCATCTGAGTCACTGGCTCAACCCAATTCTTCAACTGTTATGTTTTGGTTGAGATGGAGATGTGAATCCAACATATCAATTATTCATTCAATTCAATGTCACTTTTTAAATACAATAAATATCCTAGTAACTTGTCGACAAGTTAAGAACTGATATGTTGGATTCACGTCTCCAACTCAACCAAACATAAACACTAAAGAATGAGATTGGGCCAGTGGCTCAGATAGAACTATTCAAGCAGCAGATACATCTCCTTTAATTAAATGTTGATATTTGGTTGCGTTGTCAATTCAATATCACTTTTGTAATACAGTAAATAGCCTAAAGTTAAGGTTATCGTACAGACTAATGTAACATTCAACCTTAACAGGAGGAACACATCCATGACCACGTTTTGAGGTTATTGTATCTGTAGGTCTACTTTTCTTCTTACGTAATCAGATAAAGCATGTAGAGATCTTTACAATTGCTTTTAATTAACTACTTTTAATGTAATCTCAACTGCAATCCAGGTAATTTGATTCCGCTATTAGATGAAGCACATTGCATAACACATTCATCTGTTGTGTAAATACACAACATTTCTGACATTGTATTCCCATTTGAACTATGCTGTGCTTTTAAATGGTGGAAAGCACAGTGATAGACATTTGGGTGACAACTAAACCAGAAATCAGACAATGTTTTTCCATTGGAATTTGGATGTGCTTTTAGATGGTTGAAAGAATAGTGACACATTGGGAATTCAACTAACTTTTAGCTGTCATTTTTTGAGGTTATAATCTCATTGATCAACGTCTCAACCAAATATGACCCAATTATCCATGTTGAAATGACGTGGTGTGCCCAGTGGGAGTTTACTGTTAATCGTAAAAATAGTATGTATATAGCACATACTATAAATCATCTACTCCTATCAAAGTCTGTCTGTACGTGATTGAAATGTTTTGTTTTGTGTGATGGATAAATCAGTGAATCGACACACATTGTACAGGCTACATGCATCATTACAATGGACTAGATGGTAAAATAACATATGCGCACCAGTACTAACGATTGACAAAAGTAAATCCAAGTAATCTCCTATTGAACAGATTTAAAGGTGTACATCAGGCGTTCTATCTGGAAAAAACATTTCATTCTGAATGGGCTTAAATGTACTGTATATTGTAAAAAGCAACCCACTGCTGGTTCAAAATAACCTTTTTTTTTGTGTTACGCCAGTTACGTAATCCGTTGGATTTATTCACATAACTCAGCGTGTGTTCTGTGCTGTAGAGACCCATCGCTGGGGTTATCAGCTTTCAGGTATGACCCAGATGTAGACAGTGTCGAAGAAACAAAAGTTTATTTCAAAGGCAGGCAGGGGTCAGTAACCCAGAGAGGGTGCAAAAGGTTCAGAACCGCAGGCAGTCTCAGGGTCAGGGCAGGCAGGGGTCAATAATCCAGTAAGGTGGGGCAAGGTATAGAACGGCAGGCTCAGGGTCAGGGTAGGCAGAACGGTCAAAACCGGGAAGGACTAGAAAACAGGAGCAAGAACAGACAGGAGCAGTGGAACAAACGCGGGTAGGTTTCCCAAAACAAAACAAACTGGCAATAGACAAACAGAGAACACAGGTATAAATACACAGGGGATAATGGGGAAGATGTAGGGGAGTGGAGACAAGCACAAAGACAGGTGAAACAGATCAGGGTGTGACAGGGTTAGTGAAATAACCCAAGTTGGGTTGTTTTTAACCCAGAATTTTGTAGAGTGTGGCATTGATGGGTGAATAGGTTCCACTCACATTACTATGCTGTGTGCAAGCAGCAGCCTACGGGTGCGGTACACTCTCTCTCACACATTTCTCCTCAGAGGAGCACATGAACTGAGTGCATTACTGATGCTTGAGGCGTAACACTGGAGCTCTAAGAATAATATCTCCAGTAAATGTTTAACCGTGTGCCACTGTATCCTGCTTCTCCTTCCATGTCTTATTCTGGTTGTTCCGTTTGTCCCATTTGTCCCGTTTGTCCCGTTTGTCCCGTTTGTCCTGTGGTGATAGCATAAGTTAGGACTGCATTCCACTCACATTCAATAGGTAATTATACCCTTTCAGCGGGACACTTTTCTCCCACTCCTAAAATCCCTTTTTTTATATCAAATCATGACAACTGTTTGTGCTCTCTTATGCCTCCAGCAAGATATGGTCTTCCATTGGAAAAGAGAAAAAATTATTATCTGTTCAAAGGAGGTTTTCTGTTAGTTTTGTATGTGTTAGTTGGTCAGGACGTGAGTTTGGGTGGGCAGTCTATGTTTTCTGTTTCTATGTTGGTTTAAAGGGTGACCTGATATGGCTCTCAATTAGAGGCAGGTGGTTGTCATTTCCTCTGATTGAGAGTCATATTAAGGTAGGTGTTTTCACACTGTTTGTTGTGGGTGGTTGTCTTCCGTGTCTGTGTATGTTGCGCCACACGGGACTGTTTCGGTATGTTTGTTCGTTCGGTTTTTGTGTAGTCTGTTTTCCCGGTTCGTGCGTTCTTCGTGTTACATGTAAGTTCTTACGTTCAGGTCAGTCTACATCGTTTATTGTTGTCTCCAGAGCCCTGTACGCACTGTTCCTTCTCCCCGTACTCGTCCTGATGTGCGTGCACTCAGCCCGGTGCCACCAGTGCCGGTACCACGCACCAGGCCTATAGTGCGCTTCGAGAGGTCAGTGTGCCCTGTCCCTGCTCCCCGCACTAGGCTTGAAGTGCGTGTCTCCAGTCCGGTGCCTCCAGTTCCGGCACCACGTACCAGGCCTACAGTGCGTCTCAGCCGGCCAGAGTCTGCCGTCTGCCCAACGGCGCCTGAACTGTCCGTCTGCCAAGCGCCGCATGAACTGCCCGTCTGTATTGAGCCTTCAAAGCCGCCCGTCTGCCATGAGCCTGCAAAGCCGCCCGTCTGCCATGAGCCTACAGAGCCTTCCGCCAGACAGGAGCCGCTAGAGCCTTCCGCCAGACAGGAGCCGCTAGAGCCTTCCGCCAGACAGGAGCAGCCAAAGCCTTCCGCCAGACAGGATCAGCCAGAGTCATCCGTCTCCGCAGCGCCATCTGAGCCATCCGTCTCCGCAGCGCCATCTGAGCCATCCGTCTCCTCAGCGCCATCTGAGCCATCCGTCTCCTCAGCGCCGTCTGAGCCATCCGTCTCCCCAGCGCCGTCTGAGCCATCCGTCTCCCCAGCGCCGTCTGAGCCATCCGTCTGTCCCGAGCCATTAGAGCCGCCCGTCTGTCCCGAGCCGTCAGAGCCGTTAGTCAGTCAGGAGCCGCTAGAGCCATTCGTCAGTCAGGATCTGCCAGAGCCGCCAACCAGACAGGATCTGCCAGAGCCGCCAACCAGACAGGATCTGCCAGAGCCGCCAACCAGACAGGATCTGCCAGAGCCGCCAACCAGACAGGATCTGCCAGAGCCGCCAACCAGACAGGATCTGCCAGAGCAGCCAACCAGACAGGATCTGCCAGAGCCGTCAGCGAGCCATGAGCGTCCAGAGCCGTCAGCCAGCCATGAGCGTCCAGAGCCGTCAGCCAGTCATGAGCTGCCCCTCAGCCCAGAGCGGCCATTTATCCAGAACTGCCCCTCAGTCCAGAGCTGTCTCTCTGTCCGGAGCTGCCCTTCAGTCCGGAGTTGCCCCTCTATCCTGAGCTACCTCTCTATTCTGACCTACCTCTCTGTCCTGTGCTATATCTCTGTCCTGAGCTACCTTATCCCGGTGCTGCCCCTTATATTAAGGTTACCATTAAAATTAAGTGGGTGTAAGATGAGGGTGGTCATTCTAAGGGGGAGACGTAAGCTGGGATTGACTATGGTGGGGTGGGGACCTCGCCCAGAGCCTGAGCCACCACCGTGGTCAGATGCCCACCCAGACCCTCCCCTAGACTTTGTGCTGGTGCGCCCGGTGTTCGCACCTTGAGGGGGGGGTTATGTCACGTTCCTGACCTGTTTTCTGTTAGTTTTGTATGTGTTAGTTGGTCAGGACGTGAGTTTGGGTGGGCAGTCTATGTTTTCTGTTTCTATGTTGGTTTAAAGGGTGACCTGATATGGCTCTCAATTAGAGGCAGGTGGTTGTCATTTCCTCTGATTGAGAGTCATATTAAGGTAGGTGTTTTCACACTGTTTGTTGTGGGTGGTTGTCTTCCGTGTCTGTGTATGTTGCGCCACACGGGACTGTTTCGGTATGTTTGTTCGTTCGGTTTTTGTGTAGTCTGTTTTCCCGGTTCGTGCGTTCTTCGTGTTACATGTAAGTTCTTACGTTCAGGTCAGTCTACATCGTTTATTGTTTTGTTAGTTAGTCAAGTATAGTTTGTTTTCGTCTTGTTTAAATAAATATCATGTCATATCACAACGCTGCGCCTTGGTCGAATCACTACTCCTCCTCTTCGTATGAAGAGGAGGAGGAACACCGTTACAGGAGGAGCTATATACAGTACTCACCGGAATACTGAAAAAAAAAAAAATTACCACAGTCTCTCCAATGGTTGTAGTTTCACAAATGTTTTTTCTCAATTTGCGATATATCGTGTGGGTTTTTAAAGCACTATTTCTCAGTTACTTGTAACCAGAATGTTATCATCCAAACTAAAGTGGGCCACTTTCCAGCACCTTAGTGTTGTCCCCATGGTATGTTACAGCATCTCTAACACCGGTGCATTATTATGTCCCATCTCCCAGTGAGCTGTGCACTCTCAGAAGAAAAGGGCACGGTTAGGGTACAGTATTAATCCCAACAAAATACACATAATGTACCTTCAGAGGTACACATACAATCTCACATCGTACTGTTCGGTAACTTTTATGGTACATGTGTGGATAATCTAGTATGATGGTACATTTTTGTTATTGTAGCGACCTGAACACAATACTGAGCAACCTTGTCAAGAGGTATGGGCCACTTGACGTAATGGTTGAGGTAATCAACTAGATTCAGCTGCGGGCCTAAGTTTTCTTGAGCGGATGGTCAGGGGGCTGGAACAAATTGACGGCAAAAAGATCAAACTGTAACGGTCCTGACCTGTTTTATGTTGTTTTTGTATGTGTTTTTGGTCAGGGCGTGTGTTTTGGGTGGGCAGTCTATGTTTTGTATTTCTAGGTTGGTTTTTGTGTTCGGCCTGGTATGATTCTCAATTAGAGACAGGTGTGTATCGTTTGTCTCTAATTGAGAGTCATACTAAGGCAGCCAGGGTTTCACTGGGGTTTGGTGGGTGTTTGTTCCTGTGTCCTCACAGGACGGTTGAAGGTTAGTCACATTTGTTGTTTTGTATTTTTGTAGTGTCTTGTTTGCTGTTGTCATTAAAAGATGGCTTATTTCCCTCAATCCGCATCTTGGTCCTATCCATGCTCCTTCTCGTCTAAGGGGGAGAACAACATTGACTGCCTTTACAGAAACACCCACCACAACAGGACCAAGCGGATTGAGGAGAGAGAAAAGGAACTAAAACAATGGAGAGAAGAGGAATGGAGTTGGGAACAAATATTCAACGGAGAAGGACCCTGGGCTAAGGTTGGTGTGAATCGCCGCTCGCGGGAGGAGAGAAAGGCAGCCACAGCCCAGGAGCGCTGGTATGAGGAGGCAGCACATAGGAGAGGCCGGAAGCCCGAGAGGCTCACCCAAAAATTTCTTGGGGGGGGGCTAAAGGGGAGTGTGGCGAAGCCGGGTGGGATACCTGAGCCAACTCCCCGGGCTTGCCGTGGAGTAAGAGGGCGTCGTACTGGTCAGACACCGTGTTATGCGGTAAAGCGCACGGTGTCCCCAGTACGCGTGCTTAGCCCAGTGCGGGCTATTCCACCTTGCCGCACTGGGAGGGCTAGGTTGGGCATCGAGCCGAGTGCCATGAAGCCGGCCCAACGTATCTGGTCTCCAGTACGTCTCCTCGGGCCGGCGTACATGGCACCAGCCTTACAGGTGGTGTCCCCGGTTCGCCTGCATAGCCCAGTGCGGGCTATTCCACCTCGCCGCACTGGCAGGGCTACGGGGACCATTCAACCTGGTGGGGTTGGGGAGGCTCGGTGCTCAAGAGCACGTGTCCTCCTTCACGGTCCGGTATATCCGGCGCCACCTTCCCACCCCAACTCAGTACCACCAGTGCCTACACCACGCACCAGGCTTCCAGTGCATCTCCAGAGCCCTGTTCCTCTTCCACGCACTCTCCCTATGGTGCGTGTCTCCAGCCCGGTACCTCCAGTTCCGGTACCACGCACCAGGCCTAGAGTGCGCCACGAGAGTCCAGTGTGCCCAGTTCCTGTTCCCCGCACTCGCCCTGAGGTGCGTGCCCTCAGCCCGGTACCTCCAGTTCCGGTACCACGCACCAGGCCTATAGTGCGTCTCAGCCGGCCAGAGTCTGCCGTCTGCCTAGCGCCAGAGCCGTCCTGCCATGACCAGCCAGAGCCGTCCTGCCATGACCAGCCAGAGCCGTCCTGCCATGACCAGCCAGAGCCGTCCTGCCATGACCAGCCAGAGCCGTCCTGCCATGACCAGCCAGAGCCGTCCTGCCATGACCAGCCAGAGCCGTCCTGCCATGACCAGCCAGAGCCGTCCTGCCATGACCTGCCAGAGCCGTCCTGCCATGACCTGCCAGAGCCGTCCTGCCATGACCTGCCAGAGCCGTCCTGCCATGACCTGCCAGAGCCGTCCTGCCATGACCTGCCAGAGCCGTCCTGCCATGACCTGCCAGAGCCGTCCTGCCATGACCTGCCAGAGCCGTCCAGCCAGGACCTGCCAGAGCCGTCCAGCCAGGACCTGCCGGAGTCCCTCAGCCAGGACCTGCCGCCCCTTATCCCGGTGCTGCCCCTTATCCCGGTGCTGCCCCTTGTCCCGGTGCTGCCCCTTGTCCCGGTGCTGCCCCTTGTCCCGGTGCTGCCCCTTGTCCCGGTGCTGCCCCTTGTCCCGGTGCTGCCCCTTGTCCCGGTGCTGCCCCTTGTCCCGGTGCTGCCCCTTGTCCCGGTGCTGCCCCTTCTCCCGGTGCTGGCCGCTCATTTAGGGGATGTTAGTTTTAGGGTGGTCATTGGGAGGGGAAGACAGAAGCGGGGAGTGACTATGGTGGTGTGGGGACAGCGTCCAGAGCCGGAGCCACCACCGTGGTCAACTGCCCACCCAGACCCTCCCCTGGACTTTGTGCTGGTGCGCCCGGCGTTCGCACCTTGAGGGGGGGGTTCTGTAACGGTCCTGACCTGTTTTATGTTGTTTTTGTATGTGTTTTTGGTCAGGGCGTGTGTTTTGGGTGGGCAGTCTATGTTTTGTATTTCTAGGTTGGTTTTTGTGTTCGGCCTGGTATGATTCTCAATTAGAGACAGGTGTGTATCGTTTGTCTCTAATTGAGAGTCATACTAAGGCAGCCAGGGTTTCACTGGGGTTTGGTGGGTGTTTGTTCCTGTGTCCTCACAGGACGGTTGAAGGTTAGTCACATTTGTTGTTTTGTAGTTTTGTAGTGTCTTGTTTGCTGTTGTCATTAAAAGATGGCTTATTTCCCTCAATCCGCATCTTGGTCCTATCCATGCTCCTTCTCGTCTAAGGGGGAGAACAACATTGACTGCCTTTACACAAACAGATACATTATTTGACTTAAACATAATCATTTCAAACCTTGTTTACATTTGTACATGATCAAGTGTCTTATGCATGGTAATACTTGGTATTTGATATTTTTGGTATTTTATTAGGATCCCCAATAGCTGTTATAAAAGCAGAAGCTACTCTTCCTGGGGTCCACACAAAACATGAAACATGATACAGAATGACATCATACAGAACATCATTAGACAAGAACAGTAAATACACACAAACTATCGAGGTCAAATAGGGGAGAGGCGTTGTGCCGTGAGGCATTGCTTAACCTGGGAACAGATTTCTCAAATTAAAATCACTTGGAGCTAATTTCTTGGTGTTTATAAAGACTTTTATGTTCAACCACTAAACCAGGCCTTGGCTCGGGTGGCTGAAGTCCTTGTTGATCTTCTTGGCCCTCCTGTGACACCGGGTGCTGTAGATGTCCTGGAGGGAAAGCAGTGTGCCCCGGTGACTGCACCACCTTCTGCAGAGACCTGTGGTTACGGATGTTGAAATTGCAGATCCAGGCGGTGATACAGCCCGACAGGATGCTCTCAATGATTCATCTGATTCATCTTTTATTGTGTCTAGGGTGTTGGATAAGGTGGAGGTGATATGGTCCTTAATAACTAGCCTCTTATTAAAGCACTTCATGATGACAGAAGTGAGTGCTACGGGGGGATAGTAATTTAGTTCACTTACCTTCGCTTTCTTGGGTACATGAACTATAACTAATGGTAAAATGGACATACGGTGACAAGCGTTTGTACCCCTTTTAGTACAATTCAGTATATTTTTTCTGACAGTGTACTCTAGGTGTCTGATCAAGTCAATTCTTATACATAAAGAGACTGGGGTGCAGCTGCTTGTATGGTTATGTGTTCCATAGTAAAGTCTAACTGAAGAGAATGTAGCGGCCGAAGGTGTTTGATGTGGTGTAACTGGTAATATCCATATAAAATGTACTTCATCCCAATTGTAATGACTTTTGACATCAAATATCGGAGTAACAGAAAATTGCAGAGAGCTTTTTCTGGAGATCACACACTTTTGTCAACTGTAATATGTTTTATGGAAGATATGTCCATAAACTAATTACCCATTCGCTTTTATGTCTCTGAACTTTCATATTGAGACGGGAACACAACAAATACGTGTCTCTAGGCTGCAGACTGACTTCCTTTCATCTGGATGTTCAATTAGCAGAATGAAGAGATGATTCTGTAAACAAGTGATGCCCTGGGCATCTCTCCCCATGTTTTCTTTCTGATTTTGTCGGCCATTTTGTTTGAGAGGACTCATTGAGAACCTTTTCAAAGACTTTGTGATCATATTCATATGATCTGTTAGAAGTAAGATTCCCAGAATTCTAGGACAAAACACATTAAAAAAAACAATGTTTCTAATTAATGTTGTAATCAATTTAATCCAAACCTAATCAAAAGATAAGAATTGGCTGAATTAATGAGATTCAACACACAGTACCGTGGTAGTGAATACAAACCTACAGCAGATGTGACTTGGTAAAAGTTTCATGTGTCTGCCACACTGTGCATGATGCATTATAAACCTGCAGTATCACATGGCAACACAACAGAGACCTAAGTATTTGCAACTTATCAAATATTTACAGAAAAGTGATCAAAACTGAATGACATGCGTTTCCATAGATATAAATACTGAATCAAATGCATTATCCATTATCTTAGCCCAGTTTCTCTTAGACCAGTATCTCTTAGCCCGGTATCTCTTAGCCCAGTTTCTCTTAGACCAGTATCTCTTAGCCCAGTATCTCTTCTCCCAGTTTCTCTTAGCCCAGTATCTCTTATATAATTTTCTCTAAGCCCAGTTTCTCTTAGCCCAGTATCTCTTAGCCCAGTTTCTCTTAGCCCAGTATCTCTTAGCCCGGTATCTCTTAGCCCGGTATCTCTTAGCCCAGTTTCTCTTAGCCCGGTATCTCTTAGCCCAGTATCTCTTAGCCCGGTATCTCTTAGCCCGGTATCTCTTAGCCCGGTATCTCTTAGCCCAGTTTCTCTTAGACCAGTATCTCTTAGCCCAGTATCTCTTCTCCCAGTTTCTCTTAGCCCAGTATCTCTTATATAATTTTCTCTAAGCCCAGTTTCTCTTAGCCCAGTTTCTCTTCGCCCAGTTTCTCTTAGCCCAGTATCTCTTATATAATTTTCTCTTAGCCCAGTTTCTCTTAGCCCAGTTTCTCTTAGCCCAGTATCTCTTAGCCCGGTATCTCTTAGCCCAGTTTCTCTTAGACCAGTATCTCTTAGCCCAGTATCTCTTAACCCAGTATATCTTAGCCCAGTATCTCTTAGTCCAGTATATCTTAGCCCAGTTTCTCCTAGCCCAGTATCTCTTATATAATTTTCTCTAAGCCCAGTTTCTCTTAGCCCAGTATCTCTTAGCCCAGTTTCTCTTAGCCCAGTTTCTCTTAGCCCAGTTTCTCTTCGCCCAGTTTCTCTAAGCCCGGTATCTCTTAGCCCAGTTTCTCTTAGACCATTATCTCTTAGCCCAGTATCTCTTAGCCCAGTATCTCTTAGCCCAGTTTCTCTTAGACCAGTATCTCTTCTCCCAGTTTCTCTTAGCCCAGTATCTCTTATATCATTTTCTCTAAGTCCAGTTTCTCTTAGCCCAGTTTCTCTTAGCCCAGTATCTCTTAGCCCAGTTTCTCTTAGCCCAGTTTCTCTTAGCCCAGTTTCTCTTAGCCCAGTATCTCTTAGCCCAGTTTCTCTTAGCCCAGTTTCTCTTAGCCCAGTTTCTCTTCGCCCAGTTTTTCTTAGCCCAGTATCTCTTATATAATTTTCTCTTAGCCCAGTTTCTCTTAGCCCAGTATCTTTTATATAATTTTCTCTTAGCCCAGTTTCTCTTAGCCCAGTTTCTCTTAGCCCAGTTTCTCTTAGCCCGGTATCTCTTAGCCCGGTATCTCTTAGCCCAGTTTCTCTTAGCCCAGTTTCTCTTAGCCCAGTATCTCTTAGCCCGGCATCTCTTAGCCCAGTTTATCTTAGACCAGTATCTCTTAGCCCAGTATCTCTTAGCCCAGTATCTCTTAGCCCAGTATCTCTTAGTCCAGTATAGCTTAGCCCAGTTTCTCTTCACCCAGTTTCTCTTAGCCCAGTTTCTCTTAGCCCAGTATCTCTTAGCCCAGTATCTCTTAGTCCAGTATCTCTTAGCCCAATATATCTTAGCCCAGTATCTCTTAGCCCAGTTTCTCTTAGCCCAGTATCTCTTAGCCCAGTATCTCTTAGTCCAGTATATCTTAGCCCAGTTTCTCTTCACCCAGTTTCTCTTCACCCAGTATCTCTTAGCCCAGTATCTCTTAGCCCAGTTTCTCTTAGCCCAGTATCTCTTAGCCCGGCATCTCTTAGCCCAGTTTCTCTTAGACCAGTATCTCTTAGCCCAGTATCTCTTCACCCAGTATCTCTTAGCCCAGTATCTCTTAGCCCAGTATCTCTTAGTCCAGTATATCTTAGCCCAGTTTCTCTTAGCCCAGTTTCTCTTAGACCAGTATCTCTTAGCCCAGTATCTCTTAGCCCAGTTTCTCTTAGGCCAGTTTCTCTTAGCCCAGTATCTCTTATATCATTTTCTCTTAGCCCAGTATCTCTTAGCCCAGTATCTCTTAGCCCAGTTTCTCTTAGCCCAGTATCTCTTAGCCCAGTTTCACTTAGCCCAGTATCTCTTATATACTTTTCTCTTAGCCCACTTTCTATTAGACCAGTATCTCTTAGCCCAGTATCTCTTAGCCAAATTTCTCTTAGCCCAGTTTCTCTTAGCCCAGTATCTCTTATATAATTTTATCTTAGCCCAGTTTCTCTTAGCCCAGTATATCTTAGTCCAGTATCTCTTAGCCCAGTATCTCTTAGCCCAGAATCTCTTAGCCCAGAATCTCTTAGACCAGTATCTCATAGACCAGTATCTCTTAGCCCAGTATCTCTTAGACCAGTATCTCTTAGCCCAGTATCTCTTAGCCCAGTTTCTCTTAGCCCAGTATCTCTTAGCCCAGTTTCACTTAGCCCAGTGTCTCTTATATACTTTTCTCTTAGCCCACTTTCTATTAGACCAGTATCTCTTAGCCCAGTATCTCTTAGCCAGATTTCTCTTAGCCCAGTTTGTCTAAGCCCAGTATCTCTTATATAATTTTATCTTAGCCCAGTTTCTCTTAGCCCAGTATATCTTAGTCCAGTATCTCTTAGCCCAGTATCTCTTAGCCCAGAATCTCTTAGCCCAGTTTCTCTTAGGCCAGTTTCTCTAGCCCATTATCTCTTATATAAGTTTCTCTTAGCCCAGGATCTCTTAGCCCAGTATCTCTTAGCCCAGTATCTCTTAGCCCAGTTTCACTTAGCCCAGTATCTCTTATATACTTTTCTCTTATCCCACTTTCTCTTAGACCAGTATCTCTTAGCCCAGTATCTCTTAGCCAAATTTCTCTTAGCCCAGTTTCTCTTAGCCCAGTATCTCTTAGCTCAGTATCTCTTAGCCAAATTTCTCTTAGCCCAGTTTCTCTTAGCCCAGTTTCTCTTAGCCCAGTATCTCTTAGCCCAGTATCTCATAGCCCAGTATCTCATAGCCCAGTATCTCTTAGACCAGTTTCTCTTAGCCCAGTTTCTCTTAGCCCAGTTTCTCTTAGCCCAGTTTCTCTTAGCCCAGTTTCTCTTAGCCCAGTTTCTCATAGCCCAGTATCTCTTAGCCCAGTATCTCTTAGTCCAGTTTCTCTTAGACCAGTATCTCTTAGACCAGTATTTCTTAGACCAGTATTGCCAGTGTTATTTTAATAAGACCATTACCGTTCTACTAATGTACAGTATGTCTAGTACTATACTATACTATAGCACGATGTACTGTACTGTACTGTACTGTACTGTACTATACTATACTATATTGTACTGTACCACACTATAATATGTCTAGTACTATACTATACCATACCATACTATGCTATAATATAATATACTGTACCATGACATACTATACTATAATATGCAATAATATACTATAACATACCATACTACATCACACTACACTGTACTATACCATACTAAACTATACTGTACTGCACTACACTGTACCATTCCATACCATACTATACTATGTCTAGTATTATACCATACCATACAATACCATATAATACTATACTGTACAATACCATGCTATACTACACCATACCATACCATAAAATACAATACTATACTATACTATATACCTTACCATACCATACCATACCATACAATACCATACTATACTATACTATATACTGTACCATACTATACCACACCGTACTATGCTATACTATGCTATACTATACTATACGATACCATACCATACTCTACTATAATATAAAATACTATGCTATACCACACAATAATACAGTATGTTTCATACTATATCATAACACACTATACAATACCAAACTATACAATACCATACTACACCATACCATACCATACTATACCATACTATATATAGCATATCAAATCAAGTCAAATGTATTTATATAGCCCTTCTTACATCAACTGATATCTCAAAGTGCTGTACAGAAACCCAGCCTAAAACCCCAAACAGAAAGCAATGCAGGTGTAGAAGCACGGTGGCTAGGATACCATACCATACCATACTATACCATATTATACCATACTATACCATACTATATCATACTATACCACACTATAATATACAAAACTATACAATACCATACTACACCATACAATACCATACTACACCATACCATACCATACTATACCATACTATATCATACCATACCATACCATACTACACCAATGTCAGGGAACTTGCAGGTGCCTTGGTGGAAGAGTGCAGTAACATCTCACAGCAAGAACTGGCAAATCTGGTGCAGTCCATGAGGGGGAGTGCCCTCATACACTGCAGTACTTAATGCAGCTGGTGGCCACATCAGATACTGACTGTTACTTTGACCCCCCCTTTGTTCAGGGACACAATATTCAATTTCTGTTAGTCACATGTCTGTGGAACTTGTTCAGTTATATCTCAGTTGTTGAATCTTGTTATGTTCATACACATATTTACACATGTTAAATTTGCTGAAAATAAACGCAGTTGACAGTGAGAGGACGTTTCTTTTTTTGCTGAGTTTATATTATATTATACTATACTATACCACACTATACTATACTATATCATACCATACCACACTATACTATACTATATTATACCATACTATACTATACCATACAATACCACACTATACTGTATCATACTATATCATACTATACCATACTACACCACACTATATCATACTATACTATCCCATACCATACTATACTATCCCATACCATACTATACTATACCATACCGTACCGTACCGTACCATACCATACCATACCATACCATACCATGCCATACTATACTATACTATACCAGGCCATACCATACCATAATAAACTATATCATACTGTACCAAACTATACCATACTATACCATACCATACCACACTATACTATACCATACCATACCACACTATACCATACCATACCATACCATACTATGCTATATCATACTGTACCGTACTACACCCTACTATACTATACCACACTATACCATACTCTATTATACCGTACTATACCATACTATACTATACTATACCACACCATACCATACTATGCTATATCATACTGTGCCGTACTATACCATACTATACTATACCATACTATACCACACTATACTATACCACACCATACCATACTATGCTATATCATACTGTGCCGTACTATACTATACCATACTATATCACACTATACCATACTCTATTATACAATACTATACCATACTATACTATACCAGACCATACTATACCATACTGTACTATGCCATGCTATACCATATCATACTGTACCGTACTATACCACACTATACCATACCATACCATACTATGCTATATCATACTGTACCATTGATTATGTTCAGTAAACCACCAAAACCACTGAGGCTATATGGTTAGAGTGCCAGCTTTTATATATGGTTTGATGGTTTATATGGTTAGAGTGCCAGTCTGTTATTACTGTGTATTTGTAGAAGTCCAAGAGCAAAATACCTTAATGACTGGAGGGAAATCCACGTCTTCCATTCCCATTAAAACCAGCACAATGATTAAAACATTTTTACAAAACAATTTACAACACTTAAAGCTGGAATCCTCAATGGCCCTTCGCAGTCAAGAATGTGATTTTCCTGTGTTTTATATATATTTCCACACTATGAGGTTGGAATAATATTGTAAATATTATGATAATGCCCTTTTAGTGTAAACGCTGTTTAAAAAGTTTGACATTTCAGCCTGTTTTGGTGGGATGGAGTTTTGGCCTGACTGGTGTTATCACCAGGCAGTATATTAATTAATAGACCAATAAGAAAGAGTTCCAAACCTCTCTGCCAATAACAGCTAGTTTTCAGTTTTCCCCTCCCCACTGGGACCACTCACAGACAGTCCTAGCAGAATTCTTGCTTGAGAAATGTATCTTTGCTAAGAAACATTTATTTCCTTATTTTTGACCATTTTAATTGAATACAATCCCAGTAAGTTACTTAATTCTTACCCAGAAATGATTTGATATTGAGATAAAAAGGGCTGCATTGGACCTTTAACCTCTCTGGGATATAGGGGGTGCTGTTTCGACTTAGGGAAAATTGGTCTCCAAATTAAACTGCCTAGTACTCAATTCTTGCTCGTACAATATGCATATTATTGTTATTATTGGATAGAAAACACTCTCTAGTTTCTATAACCGTTGGAATTATGTCTCTGAGTGAAACAGAACTCATTCTACAGCACTTTTCCTGCCAGGGAGTGAGATTTCAGAAATCTTGGCCCCTGCTCCCAGGTCAGTTCATAAGTCCCTGTGAATGCTATGATGCTACAAACACTGCCTACGCCTTCCTCTAGATGTCAGTAAGCGGGGAGATTTTGAATGGAGTGGATTGCGCAATCCGGGCTCTATAAATAGACCCTGGAGCGGAAAGAACGTCCTTTTCAACAGTGCGCTCGACGCAGAGTGGTCGTCGGACTGGCCTCCTTCCAATCTTTGGTTTAGCCACTTATATATCGCCGGTCATGTTTTTATTCGTTATAGGTGTTAAAGACATCATAAGGTAGTTAATTTAAACCGTTTTATAGCAATTTATATCCGTTTAGTGCGATTTTGAGGCATTTCTTTGTGATGCACTTTGAAGCGCCGGGCACGTTTCCAGTACCGGTCGAACGTTAGTGGCCATTTCGACAGGACAAGAGGACATCTTTCGACCAAAAGACGATTAGACCGGAGAAAGGATACATTGCCCAAGATTCTGATTGAAGATCAGCTCATAGTAAGAACTATTTTTGATGATAAATCGTTATTCTGTTGAAAAATGTCAAACGCATAAGCCGCCATTTTGTTTTGTGTAGCTTCGCTTGGCGAACCCTGTATTGCACAGTAAGGATAATTTTAGAAATGTAATTCAGCGATTGCATTAAGAACTAATTTGTCTTTCGATTGCTGTCCACCCTATATTTTTTAGTAAAGTTTATGATTAGTTATTCATTACGCTAGATCACTGTCCAAAATGGCGCCCGACATTTTCAGCCCAGGTTGGCTACTATTCTCATTGTATAACACGTTTTTTTGTGGCTAAATATGCAAATTTTCGAACAAACTCTATATGTATGTTGTAATATGATGTTACAGGAGTGTCATCGGAAGAATTCTGAGAAGGTTAGTGAAAAAATTAATATATTTTGGCGATGATAACGATATCGCTCTCTTTGGCTTGAATCAATGCTCGGGTAACGTTTGCATATGTGGTATGCTAATATAACGATTTATTGTGTTTTCGCTGTAAAACACTTAGAACATCTGAAATATTGTCTGAATTCACAAGATCTGTGTCTTTCCATTGCTGTGAGCTGTGTATTTTTAAGAAATGTTTTATGATTAGTAATTAGGTAATACACGTTGCTCTCTGTATTTATTCTAGTCGAGTTGTGATGGTGGGTGCAATTGTAAACTATGATTTCTACCTGAAATATGCACATTTTTCTAACAAAACCTATCCTATACAATAAATATGTTATCAGACTGTCATCTGATGAGGTTTTTTCTTGGTTAGTGGCTATCAATATCTTTATTTGGCCGAATTGGTGATAGCTACTGGTGGAGAGAAAAAATGGTGGACAAAGAAAAATGGTGTCTTTTGCTAACGTGGTTAGCTAATAGATTTACATATTTTGTCTTCCCTGTAAAACATTTAAAAAATCTGAAATGGTGGCTTTATTCACAAGATCTGTATCTTTCATTTGGTGTCTTGGACTTGTGATTTAATGATATTTAGATTTTCCTTTTTCATTGTGACGCGATGCTAATCAGTGAGGGGGGGGTTGGGGGTGCTTGTCAGTTGGGACGCTAGCGTCCCAACTATCCCAGAGAAGTTAACGGTGAAACAGCCACATCCATTTGTGATATTACAACAACAACAACAACTGCAAACAACAAACACAGTTTTTTGGTCACACTTGGATAAGGTTGGGGTTAGGTTTAGAATAAGGGTTAGGGTAAGGGTTAAGGTTAGGACTAGGTTTAGGGTTAGTTTAATGGTTACGTTTAGGTTTAGAATAAGGGTTAGGGTAAGGGTTAAGGTTAGGACTAGGTTTAGGGTTAGTTTAAGGGTTACCTTTAGGGTTAGGATAAGGGTTAAGGTTAGGGTTCGAGCTAGGGTTAGGATAAGGGTTAAGGTTAGGGTTCGAGCTAGGGTTAGGGTTAGGATAAGGGTTAAGGTTAGGGTTCGAGCTAGGGTTAGGATAAGGGTTAAGGTTAGGGTTCGAGCTAGGGTTAGGATAAGGGTTAAGGTTAGGGTTCGAGCTAGGGTTAGGGTTAGGGTTAGGGTTAGGGTTCGAGCTAGGGTTAGGGTTAGGATAAGGGTTAAGGTTAGGGTTCGAGCTAGGGTTAGGATAAGGGTTAAGATTAGGGTTCGAGCTAGGGTTAGGATAAGGGTTAAGGTTAGGGTTCGAGCTAGGGTTAGGGTTAGGGTTAGGGTTAGGGTTCGAGCTAGGGTTAGGGTTAGGGTTCGAGCTAGGGTTAGGGTTAGGATAAGGGTTAAGGTTAGGGTTCGAGCTAGGGTTAGGATAAGGGTTAAGGTTAGGGTTCGAGCTAGGGTTAGGATAAGGGTTAAGGTTAGGGTTCGAGCTAGGGTTAGGATAAGGGTTAAGGTTAGGGTTCGAGCTAGGGTTAGGGTTAACAGATAGTTAGTTGAAATGTTACTGATAGTCTGTAGATATTCTGTAGCGGATCTACAGATGGACTTTCCAAATAAAGAGTTACATTTGTTTCCCTCGGGCATCAGTGCATGAATGAAGAGCACAATATGTACTGTAATGTTTCTTTGCCATGTTGCATGATGCTCCTCAGCTCGGCAACCAAAACAAAAGCAACGGTGGTGAGGCGGCCAGTTTCGCTGTTTCCCCCCTTTTGCGGATTCCATCTTTAACCTATACTTCCTCACAAACCCGGGTCCGGGAGCACCCCCATCAGTAAAAAAAGCTGACTAGCATAGCCTAGCATAGCGTCACAAGTAAATAGTAGCATCTAAATATCATTAAATCACAAGTCCAAGACACCAGATGAAAGATACACATCTTGTGAATCCAGCCATCATTTCTGATTTTTAAAATGTTTTACAGGGAAGACACAATATGTAAATCTATTAGCTAACCACGTTAGCAAAAGACACCCCTTTTTTTACTCCACCATTTTCTTACTGCATCAGTAGCTATCACAAATTCGACCAAATAAAGATATAAATAGCCACTAACCAAGAAACACTTTCATCAGATGACAGTCTGATAACATATGCTATACAATAAATATGTTTTGTTAGAAAAATGTGCATATTTCAGGTATAAATCATAGTTTACCATTGCAGCCACCATCACAACTCTCACCAAAGCAACTAGAATAACTACAGAGACCATCGTGTATTACCTAATTACTCATCATAAAACATTTCTTAAAAATACACAGCGTACAGCAAATGAAAGACACAGATCTTGTGAATCCAGCCAATATTTCAGATTTTCTAAGTGTTTTACAGTGAAAACACAATATAGCGTTATATTAGCTTACCACAATAGCAAACATCACAACAGCATTGATTCAAGCCAAAAATAGCGATAACGTATAAACCACCAAAATATATTAATTTTTTCACTAACCTTCTCAGAATTCTTCAGATGACAGTCCTATAACATCATATTACACAATGCATATAGAGTTTGTTCGAAAATGTGCATATTTAGCGGCACAAATCGTGGTTATACAATGAGAAAAGTAGCAAAGCTGCCCAGAAAATGTCGGGAGAAATCTTTGGAGAGGCACCTATTCTAATCAGTAACTAATCCAAAACTTGACTAAAAAATACAGGTTGGACAGCAAATGAAAGACAAATTAGTTCTTAATGCAATCGCTGTGTTACATTTTTAAAATTAACGTTACTTCAACATACAGCGTGCGTTAAAGCGAGGCTGCACTGCAATTAATGGCGGCTTATGCATTTGACATTTTTCAACAGAACAACGAATTATCAGCATAAATAGTTCTTACTTTTTGATGAACTCTCATCAGAATCTTGGGAAAGGTGTCCTTTGTCCAAAAGAATAGTTGCTAGGTTGTAGAACGTCCTCTTCAACGTTGCAATTAGCAGTAAACATTAGCATGTGAGAGAGAGATACCCAACCCCCTAGAACGCCACGAAGATAAATACCCGAAAATCGCAATATACTGACATAAACTGATATAATTCGGTTTAAAATAACAACATTATGATGTCTTTAAAGCCTATATCGAATAAAAACACAGCCGGAAATTTCTAAGAGCTATAACCGAAGGTTCTAGTACAATATTCCAAGGTCCTCAGTGCGTCAGAGCGAAGAGGGAAAAGAACAGACACGTCCTTGCCAAGCGATTTAGAACCTTTCAGATCTACGTAGAGACTCCATTTCAAGTCTCCCTATTCGCTAACATCCAGGGGAAGGCGTATGCAGTGCATCTCAACCAATAGAAGACAGGCAGATTTATAAACAGGTCTCAGAGCAGCTTGCAAAATTTGGCATTCTCACATCCACATAGGAAAATTGCTTTAAGTCCAGTTCTGTTTCACTCACAGATATAATTCAAACGGTTTTAGAAACTAGAGAGTGTTTTCTATCCAATAGTAATAATAATATGCATATTGTACGAGCAAGAATTGAGTACGAGGCAGTTTAATTTGGGAACGTCATTATTACAAAGTGCTAACAGCACCCCCTATTGTTAAGTTCATGACTTAACCAAACTAAAGAACTGTATAATAACTTAAACTTCAGATGCCGATAGACATGGTGGGGGATGGAAATATTAAACTGTCATCTTCATGACTCAGTTCTGGCACAGTTCTCTGCTCTTTTCTGAAGCTACGGAAGTTAGAGAATCCAAATGAAATTGAGAATCTGTCTTCTTCCACTTTAGAAAATGCTGGAGGGATGCGAGGAAATGAAAAGAAGAAAATGAAATTGACTTTCACTCTGTGCACGGAGCAGCAGCACTCCGCCATGAAGCTGTAAATAATTCATACATACACAACTCTCATGGGTATAGGGGCTCATGGTGACTAAGACTAAAGTTTGAAGTGGAATTGAGAGGGAAGCCAGATTCAAATCATTCTCCTAGTTATTTAGCTCAGAGAGTCTTAGAGCCAGGCTTAAAGAAACACATAAATATCTGCTTATAGGTTTCTCGAGCAGTACAGCTAGATATCTACCATAGGCAGGTTTCAGACTATTCATTCTCTGATGAGGTTTTCTAGCTAACTGCCGGTAAGCTCAGCCTCCTCCAAAAATCAACTCCCCAGCTCCTCGGCTTTAAGGTTCCTACTCATAAAGTTCACCATGGGGTCATTGGTCGGCCAATCTGACCAAACCCTTTGACCCTGCAAAAAGTGATTTTCCCAACAGGGGCCCACCCTGGTCAGTTTAGTACTTCCTATGCAGCTGTGGAGGTTCCTCCTGGTCTGAGTCCTGGCTGATTGCTTCCTCTGTGGGCTTGACCTCCTCACAGCCTAAATAGAGACCATCCATCAGCTCAGCCTGAGTTAAACTTTCTGTCAGCACAGAGCGAGGGAGAGCTGGGAGAGAAGGAAAGACAGGGAGAGAAGGAAAGACAGGGAGAGAAGGAAAGAGAGAGAGAGAGAGAGAGAGAGAGAGAGAGAGAGAGAGAGAGAGAGAGAGAGAGAGAGAGAGAGAGAGAGAGAGAGAGAGAGAGAGAGAGATAATAAATGCACTTTAAAGAAAGGTGCAGTGCATTCAACTGTTGATGTTGGAATTACTAATTGTGTTTCATCACAGGTATTGCTTTATGGAATATCTTCCCCAAATTAAATGTAGATTCATTTGAACGGGTCCATTCACATTAATATTTATATCTTCAAATTAGTCAAGACACTTCATTAGGAAAGAGCTCTATAGTGGCCTACTTGTTAATGTGTAATGCATAATATTAGAACAATAAATATGACTCAGAATTAGAAAAGCAGATTGATGTGTCATGAAAATGAATTGTGTGAACTGTACAGAATGCTGTCTGTGGACCATGCAGCTTTGCTTCAGTCTCTGGACCATGTAGCTTTGCTTTTGTATGTACCAGGTCCATGTAGCTTTGCTTCAGTATCGGGACTATGTAGCTTTGCTTCAGTATGTACCAGGACCATGTAGCTTTGCTTCAGTCTCTGGACCATGTAGCTTTGCTTCAGTATCTGGACCATGTAGCTTTGCTTCTGTCTCTGGACCATGTAGCTTTGCTTCCATCTCTGGACCATGTAGCTTTGCTTCAGTCTATGGGCCATGTAGCTTTGCCTCCGTATGTACCAGGTCCATGTAGCTTTGCCTCCGTATGTACCAGGTCCATGTAACTTTGCTTCAGTCTCTGGACCATGTAGCTTTGCTTCAGTCTCTGGACCATGTAGCTTTGCCTCCGTATGTACCAGGTCCATGTAGCTTTGCTTCAGTATGTACCAGGTCCATGTAGCTTTGCTTCAGTATGTACCAGGACAGTGTCGCTTTGCTTCAGTCTCTGGACCATGTAGCTTTGCTTCAGTATGTACCAGGTCCATGTAGCTTTGCTTCCGTATCTGGACCATGTAGCTTTGCTTCAGTATGTACCAGGACCATGTCGCTTTGCTTCAGTCTCTGGACCATGTAGCTTTGCTTCAGTATGTACCAGGTCCATGTAGCTTTGCTTCCTTATCTGGACCATGTAGCTTTGCTTCAGTCTCTGGACCATGTAGCTTTGCTTCAGTCTCTGGACCATGTAGCTTTGCTTCCATATGTACCAGGTCCATGTAGCTTTACTTCAGTATGTACCAGGACCATGTAGTTTTGCTTCAGTTGCTGGACCATGTAGCGTTGCTTCAGTCTCTGGACCATGTAGCTTTGCTTCCATATCTGGACCATGTAGCTTTGCTTCAGTCTCTGGACCATGTAGCTTTGCTTCAGTCTCTGGACCATGTAGCTAAGCTTCAGTCTCTGGACCATGTAGCTTTGCTTCCGTATCTGGACCATGTAGCTTTGCTTCCGTATCTGGACCATGTAGCTTTGCGTCAGTCTCTGGACCATGTAGCTTTGCTTCCGTATCTGGACCATGTAGCTTTGCGTCAGTCTCTGGACCATGTAGCTTTGCTTCCGTATCTGGACCATGTAGCTTTGCTTCCATCTCTGGACCATGTAGCTTTGCTTCAGTCTCTGGACCATGTAGCTTTGCTTCCGTATGTACCAGGTCCATGTAGCTTTGCTTCCGTATGTACCAGGTCCATGTAGCTTTGCTTCAGTATGTACCAGGTCCATGTAGCTTTGCTTCCGTCTCTGGACCATGTAGCTTTGCTTCCGTCTCTGGACCATGTAGCTTTGCTTCAGTCTCTGGACCATGTAGCTTTGCTTCAGTCTCTGGACCATGTAGCTTTGCTTCAGTCTCTGGACCATGTAGCTTTGCTTCAGTCTCTGGACCATGTAGCTTTGCCTCCGTGTGTACCAGGTCCATGTAGCTTTGCTTCAGTATGTACCAGGTCCATGTAGCTTTGCTTCAGTATGTACCAGGACCATGTAGCTTTGCTCCAGTATGCACCAGGACCATGTAGCTTTGCTTCAGTATGTACCATTACAGTGGATATAATAGTGGTGACCTTGAGTGTAAGCCAGTTTCCAGCTTCTGAAACTCCGCCTTACAAACTGGGGAATGGTAGGCTACATCCAGAAATCTCTAAGATGGCCGACGCAGTGGAAGAGTTTGTGTTTCTGTTGAGTTATTCACAGGGGTTGAGGAAAGGGTCCAACACAGAATCCTGCTGAAAAGTGCTGCTTGTTACACAATGTCAACTTGCCTTTTGTATCCATCTGCCGTAAGCAAGTTTGAAAGTTTTTATTTAATTTAACATTTACTTAGCTAGGCAAGTCAATTACGAATGAATAACAAATGTTTATTTAAGATGACGGCCTACCCCGTCCTAACCCGGACGAGCCTGGGGCAATTGTGCGCCGCCCTATGGGACTCCCAATCACGGTGTAACCGTGATGCAGTGCCTTAGACCGCTGAACCAGGGCCTGTAGTGACGCCTCTAGCACTGTGATGCAGTGCCCTAGACCGCTGAACCATGGTCTGTAGTGACGCCTCTAGCACTGTGATGCAGTGCCTTAGACCGCTGAACCTGGGTCTGTAGTGATGCCTCTAGCACTGTGATGCAGTGCCTTGGACCGCTGAACCAGGGTCTGTAGTGACGCCTCTAGCACTGTGATGCAGTGCCTTGGACCGCTGAACCAGGGTCTGTAGTGACGCCTCTAGCACTGTGATGCAATGCCTTAGACCGCTGAACCTGGGTCTGTAGTGATGCCTCTAGCACTGTGATGCAGGGCCCTAGACCGCTGAACCAGGGTCTGTAGTGACGCCTCTAGCACTGTGATGCAGGGCCCTAGACCGCTGAACCAGGGTCTGTAGTGACGCCTCTAGCACTGTGATGCAGGGCCCTAGACCGCTGAACCAGGGCCTGTAGTGACGCCTCTAGCACTGTGATGCAGTGCCTTAGACCGCTGAACCAGGGTCTGTAGTGACGCCTCTAGCACTGTGATGCAGTGCCTTAGACCGCTGAACCAGGGTCTGTAGTGACGCCTCTAGCACTGTGATGCAGTGCCCTAGACCGCTGAACCAGGGTCTGTAGTGACGCCTCTAGAACTGTGATGCAGGGCCCTAGACCGCTGAACCAGGGTCTGTAGTGACGCCTCTAGCACTGTGATGCAGTGCCTTAGACCGCTGAACCAGGGTCTGTAGTGATGCCTCTAGCACTGTGATGCAGGGCCCTAGACCGCTGAACCAGGGCCTGTAGTGACGCCTCTAGCACTGTGATGCAGTGCCCTAGACCACTGAACCAGGGTCTGTAGTGACGCCTCTAGCACTGTGATGCAGTGCCCTAGACCGCTGAACCAGGGTCTGTAGTGACGCCTCTAGCACTGTGATGCAGTGCCTTGGACCGCTGAACCAGGGTCTGTAGTCATACCTCTAGCACTGTGATGCAGGGCCTTAGACCGCTGAACCAGGGTCTGTAGTGACGCCTCTAGCACTGTGATGCAGTGCCCTAGACTGCTGAACCAGGGTCTCTAGTGACGCCTCTAGCACTGAGAGGCAGTGCCTTAGACTGCTGAACCAGGGTCTCTAGTGACGCCTCTGAGAGGCAGTGCCTTAGATTGCTGCGCCAGTCAAGAGAGTATAAACAACCTTCTCCTCCTTATTCTCTAAAGCCCCTCAGCGACTTCTCTAAACTCTGAATGGCCATAAAGCTTCTAATAGCAGGGGAACAAACACATGGCAGCAATCAGCTCATTCCCTTCTCAGGTGGGGAACAAAAGCACGGGGCCGTTGTGATGAGGACATGTAGCAGAGAAGGAGATGGTTGAGATCCTAAACCAGGGTATGTAGTTCTGTCTCATCTTCTTATGTGGTACTACACTACATAGAGTTTGTATGCAGCATCAGCCATGAAATAGGAAGAGGCACTCAAAGGTTTAAAGATTGTTTTGTCACCTCACCTCACTCAAATCAAATCAAATCACATTTTATTGGTCACATACAGTTGAAGTCGGAAGTTTACAGACACATTAGCCAAATACATTTAAACTCAGTTTTTCACAATTCCTGACATTTAATACTAGTAAAAAATTCCTGTCTTAGGTCAGTTAGGATCAACACTTTATTTTAATAATGGGAAATGTCAGAGTAATAGTAGAGAGAATGATTTACTCAGCTTTTATTTCTTTCATCACATTCCCAGTGGGTCAGAAGTTGACATACACTCAATGAGTATTTGGTAGCATTGCCCTTAAACTGTTTAATTTGGGTCAAACATTTTGGGTAGCCTTCCACAAGCTTCCCACAATAAGTTGGGTGAATTTTGGCCTATTCCTCCTGACAGAGCTGGTGTAACTGAGTCAGGTTTTGTAGTCCTCCTTGCTCACACACGCTTTTTCAGTTCTGTCCACACATTTTCTATAGGATTGAGGTCAGGGCTTTGTGATGGCCACTCCAATACCTTGACTTTGTTGTCCTTAAGCTATTTTGCCACAACTTTGGAAGTATGTTTGGGGTCATTGTCCATTTGGAAGACCCATTTGCGACCAAGCTTTAACTTCCTGACTGATGTCTTGAGATGTTGCTTCAATATATCCACATAATTTTCCTACCTCATGATGCCATCAATTTTGCGAAGTGCACCAGTCCGTCCTGCAGCAAAGCACCCTCACAACATGATGCTGCCACCCCTGTGCTTCACGGTTGGGATGGTGTTCTTCGGCTTGCAAGCATCCCCCTTTTTCCTCCAAACATAACGATGGTCATTATGGTCAAACAGTTCTATTTTTGTTTCCTCAGACCAGAGGACATTTCTCCAAAAAGTATGATCATTGTCACCATGTGCAGCTGCAAACCGTAGTCTGGCTTTTTTATGGCGGTTTTGGAGCAGTGGCTTCTTCCTTGCCTTTCAGGTTATGTCGATATAGGACTCGTTTTACTGTGGATATAGATACTTTTGTACCTGTTTCCTCCAGCATCTTCACAAGGTCCTTTGCTGTTGTTCTGGGATTGATTTGCACTTTTCGCACCAAAGTGCGTTCATCTCTAGGAGACAGATCGCGTCACCTGCGTGAGCCATATGACGGCTGCGTGGTCCCTTGGTGTTTATACTTGCGTACTATTGTTTGTACAGATGAACGCGGTACTTTCAGGCGTTTGGAAATTGCTCCCAAGGATGAACCAGACTTGTGGTCGACAATTTTTGGCTGATTTCTTTTGATTTTCCCATGATGTCAAGCAAAGAGGCACTGATTTTGAAGGTAGACTTTGAAATACAGCCACAGGTACACCTCCAATTGACTCAAATGAGGTCAATTAGCATATCAGAAGCTTCTAAAGCCATTACATCAATTTCTGGAATTTTCCAAGCTGTTTAAAGGCACAGTCAACTTAGTGTATGTAAACTTCTGACCCACTGGAATTGTGATACAGTGAATTATAAGTGAAATGATCTGTCTGTAAACAATTATTGGAGAAATTACTTGTGTCATGCACACAGTAGATGTCCTAACCGACTTGCCAAAACTATAGTTTGTTAACAAGAAATGTGTGGAGTGGTTGAAAAACAAGTTTTAATGACTCCAACCTAAGTGTATGTAAACTTCCGACTTCAACTGTACACATGGTTAGCAGATGTTATTGCGAGTGTAGCTAAATGCTTTTGCTTCTAGTTCCGACAGTGCCGTAATATCTAACAAGTAATCTAACAATTCCACGACAACTACCTAATACAGTAATCCCTCGTTTATCGCGGGGGTTACGTTCCGAAAATGACCCGCGATAAGTGAAATCCGCGAAATAGAAAACTTTTTTTTTTTTTACAATTAGCAACTATTACATGTATACAAATACAGTGACTCACGTGTAGGCCGTTTCACTGCTCTTCAGACTGGGCCGCTGCATCCTGACTGCGCTCTGCAGTGCTCCGGCATCCTCTCCCTCTTCCCCGTCACTGACAGCAAAGTTTTCATACAGCATTCTCGCTTTTGTGCAGATAACGTTTGTATCCAGGGTTATGTTTTTTTTCCTGCAGTCATTAATCCACAGAGCTAATGCCGTCTCCATCCGTACCATGGTCTTGTTGCGGACAGTTACAACCCTTTTTGCATTCGTATTAAAATTGACTGCTGCTGTCGTCCTTATGTTTTTTTCCTCCTTCTTTATGTAACGAACGGAAGATTCATTGATTCCGTAATGGCGAGCAACGGCTGCATAGCTTTTACCTTCCCTTAGCATGTCCAGAAGTTTAACTTTATCTGAGATAGGTAGCATCTTCCGCCGTTTGGGCCCATCCGCAGGTGCTTTTGTCGGTCCAGGCCGTTTGGTCGACATTATGGGTTTAGGAGATGTTCGAAATTACAAGATAATTTGGCCAACTTAATGTAAATTTGCCAAGCTGTTTTATGTACGTACACATAACTGCACGAGACGACAAAATGATAGCACAATTCGTAGCATGTTTTGATACAAGAAGCGGGAGTGAGTTTTTAGCGAATCAGAATGCAGAGCACAATGCACCAAAAAAAAAAAAAAAATGCATTATGAAAATCCGCGAAATAGCGAATCCGCGATAAGTGAACCGCGAAGTGGCGAGGGATCACTGTACACACAAATCTAAGTAAAGGGATGGAATAAGAATATGTCTTATGTCCACATGTCTTATTATTGCATAATAGTGGTTGGTTTTATTTGCTGTGTTTTAAATAGGCCAATGACTCACAGTTCTAGCTCAACTGTGTGGTTACATGATATCAAATAACTGGTCTTGTATTTTAGTATTTCACTCATTCTATGTTCTACAAATATTGTCCTTGTGCTCGCTATCTCTTCTGAGCAGAGATACTGGGGATATTACACTGTCAAACCCACTGCTCCTTCTAGCTACACTGAGTTAATGTGCAGATCGAAAAGGCACCTTTTGGATTGTGCCCGTCTGTTGAGCTAATCATGCGCAATCAACAGCCTTTCTGGAAGCCTTTTACCCACCGTGATCTTTTTCATCTCAGCGGTGCAGCATTTATAATTGCCAATGGGGAACGGAACCTGGGGAAACTACCTGCAGGCTGCACATGGGGAAGATTAGTCCAACATCCCCACTGCTACTATTGATTAGGCTTGATTGGGAAAGACAAGGTGAAATATGTCCACACAAACCTGTTAAACTCCAAAGTCTAAGATACAAAGTCCTCAGCTGTATGTATGAAAACTTGGCACCGGACGTGGGGCACGAAACCATTTCAGCTAAGTTTGACCCATATCCCTCCAACGCCATCTCTGCCTCTGCCGTAACAGAGTAGTTGAATCTGAAAAGGAGAACAGTCATACCCACGTTACTGCAAGCCAGGGGTCTCCAACCTTTTCTAGCATGAGAGATACTTAAAAAAAACGAAACATGTCGCAAGCTACTATTTTTATTTTCAAATAGCACATTATTCTCTTCTCTTCTACCCTGCAGCTCCTCCCCAGGTCCTTGGTGTACCAGAGATGTGTTTTCTGTCAACATACTGCAACTCTTCCCCAGGTCCTTGGTATTTTCTGTCAACAAAATGCAACTCTTCCCCGGGTCCTTGGTATTTTCTGTCAACATACTACAACTCTTCCCCGGGTCCTTGGTGTACCAGAGATGTGTTTTCTGTCAACATACTGCAGCTCTTCCCCGGGTCCTTGGTGTTTTCTGTCAACAAAATGCCACTCTTCCCCGGGACTTTGGTGTTTTCTGTCAACATACTGCACCTGGTAAAATAGTGGTTCACAAACAGCTCTAAGGGGTCGATAAAATTATATTCTGTTTTCTCTGTTTTATTTTTCCTGGTTTCCATTTCAACATCATCATGTCACCTCTGATTAGTCTAATACAGTGACAAGTTAAACATATGTCAGGGAAATTGCAAGATTATGTTATAATGCTTGTATTGCATTATAATGGTTGTTTTATTCGACAGAATAGAGTATTCTGTTAACTATTGTGTGTGTGTTCTACTGAGGATGGGCCTCTGGGAGATAACACTGACAGAGGAGATTTACGATGTCTTTGGGTGATAAAACCTAAAGAGCATTCCAGAGAACATAAGTTAATGTTTCTGTTCTATACCGTACCAGGGAGAGATGGCTATCCAGTTTGGAGTCTTAACCTTGTGACATATTCTATGTATCTGTTGTTCGTCATGTAGGTTGAAAGGGGTGTATCTTGGCTATAAAAGATCTTTGTATTTTTGTTTTGCCACTCAACGGATCATTAGAAAATGGTGAATCGTTGAAAGTCATCGCTATTGCAAAGCTCTTATTATTAAAGATGTAGTTTAAGTATAACTCTGACTTGTGTGTAAAGTTTGTCTCTCCTAATTTAGTAAAGAAATCAACCACCACACATAACAAAACGATTTAGTCCAATCATCGTAAGAGAAATATGATGTGGCTGTCCATGGTACTGATTTCTGTGTGTGTGTGTGTGTGTGTGTGTGTGTGTGTGTGTGTGTGTGTGTGTGTGTGTGTGTGTGTGTGTGTGCGTGCGTGCGTGCGTGCGTGCGTGCGTGCGTGCGTGCGTGCGTGCGTGCGTGCGTGCGTGCGTGCGTGCGTGCGTGCGTGCGTGCGTGCGTGCGTGCGTGCGTGCGTGCGTGCGTGCGTGCGTGCGTGCGTGCGTGCGTGCGTGCGTGCGTGCGTGCGTGCGTGCGTGCGTGCGTGCGTGCGTGCGTGCGTGTGTGTGTGCGTGTGTGCGAAACACCAATGCCATCCTCCTCTCTTTAATGTTGACAAAACATTATCTGTCATACAGTACACACTTTTCACATTTGTTGTTGTCCTAGGCTACCTGACTAAAATGCTTGCTCGCTAGCTTAACTTCCATTCATGGTCAACGTAAGCTAGTTAACATTAGCCTTCTACATCTAGCTACATATTGAACTTACATCCTCTCAGGCCAGGGGCACAATGTATGAATGTATGGTTGGATCAGAATCACCGTTATAATCATTGGCCAGTACCGAGAATTAAGTAAAACCACAAGTCGAACTCCCTATGTCCATCCATGGCTAATTTAGGAGAAGACCGATTTTAACTAGCTAGCTAGCCACTGGAGGACAATAACACAATTCCATTTTTTTCTGTCAATGACGTTTTGCGTTCTTCTTCAACTTATTTTTTATTGTTCAATTCCAACAAACAGGTAGTGCACTAATTGTTGTTGAGAATTAAGACACGTAACCTGAAGCAACAAATACAGTGCATTGGGAAAGCATTCAGGCCTCTTCCCTTTTCCACATTTTGTTACGTTACAGGCTTATTCTAAAATGGATAACAAATATCAAACAATCTACACACAATACCCCATAATGAGAAAGTGAAAACAGGTTTTTAGATTTTTTTGCAAATTTATTCAAAATATAAAACAGAAATACTTTATTTACATAAGTATTCAGACCCTTTGCTATGAGGCTCGAAATTGAGCTCAGGTGCATCCTGTTTCCATTGATACTTTTTAAACTTATTTCATTTAACCTTTTTTTAACCAGGAAAGTCAGTTAAGAACAATTTCTTATTTGCAACGACAGCCTACACTGGCCAAACTCAGACAACGCTGGTCCAATTGTGCGCCACCCTATGGGACTCCCAATCACAGCCCCGGTTGTGATACAGCCTGGATTCAAACCAGGGTGTCTGTAGTGACAATGTCTGCAATGAAATGTAGTGCCTTAGACCGCTGTGCCACTCGGAAGCCCCATCCATGAGATGCTTTTACAACTTGATTGGTGTCCACCTGTTGTAAATTCAATTGTTTGGACATGACTTCAAAAGTCACACACCTGTCTATTCAAGGTCCCACAGTTGACAGTGCATGTCAATTATTTTTTTTTAAATTAAATTTAACCAAGCCATGAGGTCAAAGGAATTGTCCGTAGAGCGCCGAGACAGGATTGTATGGAGACACCGATCTGGGGAAGGGTACCCAAAAAAATTCTGCAGCATTAAAGGTCCCCAAGAACACAGTGGTGTCCATCTGGGAGACTAGTCAGGATCGAGGGAAAGATGAATGGAGCAAAGTACAGAGAGATCCTTGATGAAAACATTCAGGATCTCAGACTGGGGAGAAGGTTCACCTTCCGACAGGACAACAACCCTAAGCACACAGCCAAAACAACACAGGAGTAGCAGTGCCCCCAATCCAACCTGACAGAGCTTGAGGATCTGCAGAGAAGAATGGGAGCAACTCCAGACAAACTTGGATTAGCTAACACAATTTGCCATTGGAACACAGGAGTGATGGTTGCTGATAATGGGCCTCTGTACAGCTATGTAGAAATTCCATTAAAAATCAGCCTTTTCCAGCTACAATAGTCATTTTGTCTACACTGTATTTCTGATCAATTTTATGTTATTTTAATGGACAAAAAATTAGCTTTTCTTTCAAAAACAAGGACATTTCTAAGTGCCCAAACTTTTGAATTGTAGTGTGTATCTAACCATGTCTCTTCACTATATCTTGATGAAGTTCACCTTCCCACCTCCAATAATAATGTATAAATGTGTTATCTTGTTTCATGGCTGATAAAGCCCTATATCGGTTATTTGTTGGTTGCTCAGTGTATTGATTCTCCTGAACTCTAAATATTGTTCTATGGTCGAGGGGGTGCCTTATTCAGTTTGGATGTTTGGATAGAAATGTTGGCACTCGTAGATACCTGAAGAAGTCTGACCTTGGTATATTAAACTCAGAGCTCAGTTTTTCAAATTATTTTAGAGTACCCTTTTCAAATAATTGATGAACACATTGGAATTTCAAGTGTGCCCAGTTTCTCTGTAATTTACATTGTGGTGCTGTGTAACGGCATCCTTCCCTCTCTTCACTAGAAGAGGGGGTGAAACAGGGATCGGACCAACACGCAGCGTAGCCAGTGCTCAACATGTTTAATTAACAAAAACTACAGTGAACACTAAACAAATACAAAATAACAAAAGTGGCAAACCGATACAGACCTATCTGGTGCAGAATACAAACACAGAGACAGGAAACAACCACCCACAATCCCCAACACAAAACAAGCCACCTATATATGATTCTCAATCAGGGACAACGATTGACAGCTGTCTCTGATTGAGAACCATATTAGGCTGAACACAGAAACAGACGAACTAGACACACAACATAGAATTCCCACCCAGCTCACGTCCTGACCAACACTAAACAAGCAAAACACATAGGAACTCTGGTCAGGACGTTACATGCTGAAACTTGAAGCAGTAGAAGCGGCAAAATCAATCGGAAATGGACAGCCCCTGGTGCTCAAAGTAGGCAAATTCAAGTAGTCATAATTCATTTCAACCATCTTCATTTCAATGAGACTTTACTAACAACAAGAAGGCGTTGTGTTGGAGCCTATGTCCACCTATTTAAGAAGTAAGAGGTAGGACTACCTGTTTGACAGATGAAATTAGGCAATAGGCTGCTATGTGCATAGATTTGTTGGCCAATTCCTCCACCCATCATACACTTTTTAAATCAACATTTTTAAATAGCCTACCTCCGTGTCAGTGAAGGGCTGTTAAGTTAATAAAACCATGACTCAATTTGAGGGGGTATGGGTGGGTATGACATAGGCCAAACTTGTATTAAAGAAACTGGCAGAAAACACAGGCCCATTGTTAGCTTTAGATTTAGAAGAAAATAAAATGGATCCGATTATATAAAGGGATCTATAACAGTGCTTTTTTGGTCCGCAATACTCTATGCAAAAAAAACAAGCTGCAAAATAACCAGGAAAGATGTGACTCCGATGCATTTGGGTAAATAATTGTTATGTTTCTTTGACATTCAGATACCGATCTACAACCTTCTATAGCCGAGGAGACAAACAATTTACTTTGCTTGGGAAGTAATCTAATTCTGTCACTGTCAAATGATTAAGCTATTCACTTTATGTACCACAGAAGATGTTTAAACTCAGCTTTTAGGGAAACACTTGTGACCTTCTCTCGTTTAAGCCACGGAGCAAGAGTTAAAGCTGACATCTGCATCTGTAGGCCTACTCTGTCTGGGGTGGAAAGGTAGGTCTACTCTGTCTGGGGTGGAAAGGTAGGTCTACTCTGTCTGGGGTGGAAAGGTAGGACTACTCTGTCTGGGGTGGAAAGGTAGGTCTACCCTGTCTGGGGTGGAAAGGTAGGCCTACTCTGTCTGGGGTGGAAAGGTTGGCCTACTCTGTCTGGGGTGGAAAGGTAGGTCTACTCTGTCTGGGGTGGAAAGGTAGGACTACTCTGTCTGGGGTGGAAAGGTAGGACTACTCTGTCTGGGGTGGAAAGGTAGGTATACCCTGTCTGGGGTGGAAAGGTAGGCCTACTCTGTCTGGGGTGGAAAGGTAGGACTACTCAGTCTGGGGTGATAAGGTAGGCCTACTCTGTCTGGGGTGGAAAGGTAGGACTACTCTGTCTGGGGTGGAAAGGTAGGACTACTCTGTCTGGGGTGGAAAGATAGACCTACTCTGTCTGGGGTGGAAAGATAGGCCTACTCTGTCTGCGGTGGAAAGGTTGGCCTACTCTGTCTAGGGTGGAAAGATAGACCTACTCTGTCTGGGGTGGAAAGGTAGGCCTACTCTGTCTGGGGTGGAAAGGTAGGTCTACTCTGTCTGGGGTGGAAAGGTAGGACTACTCTGTCTGGGGTGGAAAGGTAGGTCTACTCTGTCTGGGGTGGAAAGGTAGGACTACTCTGTCTGGGGTGGAAAGGTAGGTATACCCTGTCTGGGGTGGAAAGGTAGGCCTACTCTGTCTGGGGTGGAAAGGTAGGACTACTCAGTCTGGGGTGATAAGGTAGGCCTACTCTGTCTGGGGTGGAAAGGTAGGACTACTCTCTCTGGGGTGGAAAGGTAGGACTACTCTGTCTGGGGTGGAAAGATAGACCTACTCTGTCTGGGGTGGAAAGGTAGACCTACTCTCTCTGGGGTGGAAAGGTAGGTCTACTCTGTCTGGGGTGGAAAGGTAGGCCTACTCTGTCTGGGGTGGAAAGGTAGGCCTACTCTGTCTGGGGTGGAAAGGTAGGACTACTCTGTCTGGGGTGGAAAGGTAGGACTACTCTGTCTGGGGTGGAAAGGTAGGTATACACTGTCTGGGGTGGAAAGGTAGGCCTACTCTGTCTGGGGTGGAAAGGTAGGACTACTCAGTCTGGGGTGATAAGGTAGGCCTACTCTGTCTGGGGTGGAAAGGTAGGACTACTCTGTCTGGGCTGGAAAGGTAGGACTACTCTGTCTGGGGTGGAAAGGTAGGCCTACTCTGTCTGGGGTGGAAAGATAGGCCTACTCTGTCTGCGGTGGAAAGGTTGGCCTACTCTGTCTAGGGTGGAAAGATAGACCTACTCTGTCTGGGGTGGAAAGGTAGGCCTACTCTGTCTGGGGTGGAAAGGTAGGTCTACTCTGTCTGGGGTGGAAAGGTAGGACTACTCTGTCTGGGGTGGAAAGGTAGGTCTACTCTGTCTGGGGTGGAAAGGTAGGACTACTCTGTCTGGGGTGGAAAGGTAGGACTACTCTGTCTGGGGTGGAAAGGTAGGTATACCCTGTCTGGGGTGGAAAGGTAGGACTACTCTCTCTGGGGTGGAAAGGTAGGACTACTCTGTCTGGGGTGGAAAGATAGACCTACTCTGTCTGGGGTGGAAAGGTAGACCTACTCTCTCTGGGGTGGAAAGGTAGGTCTACTCTGTCTGGGGTGGAAAGGTAGGCCTACTCTGTCTGGGGTGGAAAGGTAGGCCTACTCTGTCTGGGGTGGAAAGGTAGGCCTACTCTGTCTGGGGTGGAAAGATAGACCTACTCTGTCTGGGGTGGAAAGGTAGACCTACTCTGTCTGGGGTGGAAAGGTAGGACTACTCTGTCTGGGGTGGAAAGGTAGGACTACTCTGTCTGGGGTGGAAAGGTTGGCCTACTCTGTCTGGGGTGGAAAGGTTGCACTACTCTCTCTGGGGTGGAAAGGTAGGCCTACTCTGTCTGGGGTAGAAAGGTAGTCCTACTCTGTCTGGGGTGGAAAGGTATGCCTACTCTGTCTGCGGTGGAAAGGTTGGCCTACTCTGTCTGGGGTGGAAAGGTAGGCCTAACTTTTTAAAATATCATGCTCAGATTTAATTAATTGCGAACAGGGACAGTTTTGTTGCAAACAAGAAATACTGATTTGGTATTGAAGAATTATGACAAGAGAACACATAGGCCTATTTATCGCATTAAATGTTTATAAAAGGCTTTTTTTCTCAGATCTGCAAATAAGATGATATATTCATAGATTGCTTTTATTGTGAAAGAGATCTTTCCACCCCTGCTCTAGTCCACGTTTTTTAAATTTTATTTTACCTTTATTTAACTAGGCAAGTCAGTTAAGAACAAATAATTTTTTTCTATGACAGCCTAGGAGCAGTGGGTTAACAACCTTGTTGTCACGCCCTGACCTTAGAGAGCCTTGTTTATTCTCTATTTGGTTAGGTCAGGGTGTGACTTGGTTGGGCAAATCTATGTTTCTATTTCTTTGTTGGCCTAGTATGGTTCCCAATCAGAGGTAGCTGTTTCTCGTTGTCTCTGATTGGGGATCATACTTAGGCAGCCTGTTTTCCACCTTAGTTTGTGGGATCTTGTTTTTGCATAGTTGCTGTCTAGCCCTGCAGAACGTTACGTTCGGTTTTTGTATTTAGTTGTTTTGTCGGAGTTCAGTATTACAAATCATGAACACTTTCCACGCTGCACTTTGGTCTCATTCATCTAGCGACGGACGTAACACTTGTTCAGGGGCAGAATGACAGATTTTTACCTTGTCAGCTCGGGAATTCAAATCTTGCAACCGTACTGTTACTAGTCCAACACTCTAACCACTAGGCTACCTGCCGCCACGTTGGTCTGTGAACCCACAACCTTCTGGCTCAAAATTCCTCTGTTGCCATTTACTGCTTCCAGGATAAAGGACTGTTCTAACAACTGCATATCTAAGGCTCTGGTCTGTCTGAGAAGTGAGGGGAAATGGTATCCACTTTGTTTTTGTTATTATTTTGGGTATAGGGGATGGTCACTTGTTTATTTCTCAAATGTTCACGGTGGGTTTAGGTTACATTTATTTTTATGACGAGAGGACCATCCATTTTCATTTTAGAGAGGTATAATCTTCTCTGTGTAACCCTTACTATGAATAATGTTCGCTTCCTTATGGCAGTTTGCGATGGAACACATAAAAACATTGATAAATTGATTGGCAAACTACTCATACAGACGGTGGGCTGCGGGCAACTGTTAGAGTAGCTCACGATCTACCTGTAGTGAAACCCTGCTGTAAGCACTTTAATCTCCCTGTAACTGTTTTGAACCTTACCCTTTATCTTTAATTCAGACTCTTCCACAATGAGAGAAAGGTATTTTTGACTTGCCATGACAACCGTTTTGAAGGGCATTTAACCTGTGTTGCATAAGAGAGTCTCTGGAATGCCAACGACCTGTGATGGGCTTGGAATAGAAGGATAATGGCCTTGGAATACAGGGGTAATGGGCTTGGAATAGAGGGGTAATGGGCTTGGAAAAGGGGGGGTACTGGGCTTGGAATAGAGGGGTAGTGGGAATGGAATAGAGGGGTAATGGGCTTGGAATAGAGGGCTAATGGGAATTGAATAGAGGGGTAATGGGCTTGGAATAGAGGGGTAATGGGCTTGAAATACAGGGGTAATGGGCTTGGAATACAGGGGTAATGGGCTTGGAATACAGGGGTAATGGGCTTGGAATACAGGGGTAATGGGCTTGGAATACAGGGGTAATGAGCTTGGAATAGAGGGGTAAAGGGAATGGAATAGAGCACTAATGGGCTTGGAATAGATGGTGTAATAGCTTGGAATAGAGTGGTAATGGGATTGGAATAGAGTGGTAATGGGAGTGGAATAGAAGAGTAATGGGCTTGGAATAGAGGGGTAATGGGAATGGAATAGAGGGGTAATGGGAATGGAATAGAAGAGTAATGGGCTTGGAATAGAGGGGTAATGGGCTTGGAATAGAGGGGTAATGGGCTTGGAATAGAGGATAAATGGGAATGGACTAGAGGGGTAATGGGAATGGAATAGAGGGGTAATGGGCTTGGAATAGATGGAATAGAGCAGTAATGGGCTTGGAATAGAGGGGTAATGGACTTGGAATAGAGGGGTAATGGACTTGGAATAGAGGGGTAATGGGCTTGGAATAGAGGGGTAATGGGCTTGGAATAGAGGGGTAATGGGATTGGAATAGAGGGGTAATGGGATTGGAATAGAGGGGTAATGGGCTTGGAATAGAGGGGTAATGGGAATGGAATAGAGGGGTAATGGGCTTGGAATAGAGGGGTAATGGGCTTGGAGTAGAGGGGTAATGGGCTTTGAATAGAGGGGTAATGGGAGTGGAATAGAGGGGTAATGGTAGTGGAATAGAGGGGTAATGGGCTTGGAATAGAGGGGTAATGGGCTTGGAATAGAGGGGTAATGGGCTTGGAATAGAGGGGTAATGGGCTTTGAATAGAGGGGTAATGGGAGTGGAATAGAGGGGTAATGCATGACCAATTTGGGGTGCACATAGTTTGTTTGTGGAACAGGTCATGTTACCAAAATGATACTGCACCTGACGTACTGACAAATGTTTTCCCAGATTTTGAAGCACCTTGCTAAACGAATAAAAATGTTAAGGCACAAATTGGACTGGCTTTGTTCATCTCAAGGATTCAGTGTCCACCTGTGTTGTGGGTGTGTGTGGGTGTAAGACAGAGAGAGATTCAAAGAGACTTAGAGGAAAGAGAGAGAGAGAGAAGAAGAGAGAGAAGGAAAGTGAGAGTGTGTTTCAGTTTGGAGTCGTTCTCTTCAAAGGCAGAAGTCGCCGTGGGATTGAGAGGTGTTGAAGTGCGGGAGTTCTTCTATACTTACACACCACAAACCAAACTGATCTGAAAACAGAATCGCTCTCAGGCCAGAGGGTGAACACCACCATTCCTGGAGGATGAAAAGCCGGAGTAGAAGAGGGATGTGACATTTCATTGAGATGACATTCCCCTTGGACAGAACATTGTAGCAGCCTTCCCCAGAACAAGCAACCAACACCGCCAGTCACAGGATCCCTGGTTTCACATTTCTCCTCAGTCTTTCTCTACTTCATCTCTCCTTCTGCCTACCTACACCTTCTCTCAATATTCTATTACTCTCTATCTGTCCCTCACTACACGGTATGTCCTATATCTTTCCTATTCTATATCTCCATCACTGCTCTCTCTCTTTCCTATGTATTTCCTGTTCTATATCTCCATCACTACACTCTGTCCTATATCTTTCCTGTTCTATATCTCCATCACTGCTCTCTCTGTCCTATGTATTTCCTGTCCCCTCTCTCTCTCTCTCTGTATTATAACCCGGTAATGACTACCTAATGCAGAGGTTCTGTATTAATGATGGGGAGGTGTGTTTAGACTGGGGTCTTTTAGTGATGAGCTCTGATACTGATTCTGACAAACTCCCACCTACTCAGAGAAATGGCCCTGTGTCTCCCCCCCTACAGTCATATCATCATTAAGAACACAGCGCTACACGTGGCATAACACCATGATGGAGTCTGCAGGAAGCCAGGGGTGGCGTAAGGAGAGTGAGTATTATTAAACGAAGGCCAGTTGTCGCTGATTACATGCCAGTCCTGCTTTCACTCTGAATATAGACTTATGAGAGCATTGGTAGCTTACATGTGCCCTCCTTCTGCCTGTCGGGTGATAATTGCATCTGCCATTTTGTGTCAAATGCTGAACACTCTCACTCAGAGATGAGCGGTGTCTTAACCGGACCAACCGTGACTTGTTTACACAATGTTCTGGCAGACAGAAGTCACGTCTGGAAGGCGATGTGTGAGTGTTACCTTATTACCCCAGAGAGACAGGAAGAGAGATGGAGAGAGAGAGACAGAGAGAGACAGAGAGAGATGGGGGGGGGGGGGTGAAAACCTGTTAATTCATAACTATAGTTACCTGTTAATTCCTAACTATACCCAATCTAGGTTACATGTGTAGGGGAAGAACAGCTGCATGGAAGATGGAAGCTGTTGTATGTGCCATCCTGCTAATGAGTTGACTTTTTTAGCTTAGCTTGGGATTCATGGAGGCAGCCTGCTGCCGTCTGGAACTATGAGACAGCTCAATATACTGTAGCAGACAAGTATGTGACCAACTACCTTGATCAATGGCCATTTGAGCTTAGCACACTTTCATTGTAAACGCTTTTCAAACGAGTGGTTCCACTCCGCGCCTCAGATACTGCCGCTACTACCTTTTCAAACAAGTGGTTCCACTCCACGCCTCAGATACTGCCGCTACTGCCTTTTCAAACAGTGGTTCCACTCCACGCCTCAGATACTGCCGCTACTGCCTTTTCAAACAGTGGTTCCACTCTGCGCCTCAGATACTGCCGCTACTGCCTTTTCAAACAAGTGGTTCCACTCTGCGCCTCAGATACTGCCGCTACTACCTTTTCAAACAGTGGTTCTACTCTACACCTCAGATACTGCCGCTACTGCCTTTTCAAACAGTGGTTCTACTCCACACCTCAGATACTGCCGCTACTGCCTTTTCAAACAAGTGGTTCCACTCTGCGCCTCAGATACTGCCGCTACTGCCTTTTCAAACAAGTGGTTCCACTCCGCGCCTCAGATACTGCCGCTACTGCCTTTTCAAACAAGTGGTTCCACTCCGCGCCTCAGATACTGCCGCTACTGCCTTTTCAAACAAGTGGTTCCACTCTGCGCCTCAGATACTGCCGCTACTGCCTTTTCAAACAAGTGGTTCCACTCCGCGCCTCAGATACTGCCGCTACTGCCTTTTCAAACAAGTGGTTCTACTCCGCGCCTCAGATACTGCCGCTACTGCCTTTTCAAACAAGTGGTTCCACTCCATGGCTCAGATACTGCCGCTACTGCCTTTTCAAACAAGTGGTTCCACTCCGCGCCTCAGATACTGCCGCTACTGCCTTTTCAAACAAGTGGTTCTACTCCGCGCCTCAGATACTGCCGCTACTGCCTTTTCAAACAAGTGGTTCCACTCCACACCTCAGATACTGCCGCTACTACCTTTTCAAACAAGTGGTTCCACTCCACACCTCAGATACTGCCTTTTCAAACAAGTGGTTCCACTCCACACCTCAGATACTGCCTTTTCAAACAAGTGATTCCACTCCACACCTCAGATACTGCCGCTACTGCCTTTTCAAACAGTGGTTCCACTCTGCGCCTCAGATACTGCCGCTACTGCCTTTTCAAACAGTGGTTCCACTCCGCGCCTCAGATACTGCCGCTACTACCTTTTCAAACAAGTGGTTCTACTCCGCGCCTCAGATACTGCCGCTACTGCCTTTTCAAACAAGTGGTTCCACTCTGCGCCTCAGATACTGCCGCTACTGCCTTTTCAAACAGTGGTTCCACTCCACGCCTCAGATACTGCCGCTACTGCCTTTTCAAACAGTGGTTCCACTCTGCGCCTCAGATACTGCCGCTACTGCCTTTTCAAACAAGTGGTTCCACTCTGCGCCTCAGATACTGCCGCTACTACCTTTTCAAACAGTGGTTCTACTCTACACCTCAGATACTGCCGCTACTGCCTTTTCAAACAGTGGTTCTACTCCACACCTCAGATACTGCCGCTACTGCCTTTTCAAACAAGTGGTTCCACTCTGCGCCTCAGATACTGCCGCTACTGCCTTTTCAAACAAGTGGTTCCACTCCGCGCCTCAGATACTGCCGCTACTGCCTTTTCAAACAAGTGGTTCCACTCCGCGCCTCAGATACTGCCGCTACTGCCTTTTCAAACAAGTGGTTCCACTCTGCGCCTCAGATACTGCCGCTACTGCCTTTTCAAACAAGTGGTTCCACTCCGCGCCTCAGATACTGCCGCTACTGCCTTTTCAAACAAGTGGTTCTACTCCGCGCCTCAGATACTGCCGCTACTGCCTTTTCAAACAAGTGGTTCCACTCCATGGCTCAGATACTGCCGCTACTGCCTTTTCAAACAAGTGGTTCCACTCCGCGCCTCAGATACTGCCGCTACTGCCTTTTCAAACAAGTGGTTCTACTCCGCGCCTCAGATACTGCCGCTACTGCCTTTTCAAACAAGTGGTTCCACTCCACACCTCAGATACTGCCGCTACTACCTTTTCAAACAAGTGGTTCCACTCCACACCTCAGATACTGCCTTTTCAAACAAGTGGTTCCACTCCACACCTCAGATACTGCCTTTTCAAACAAGTGATTCCACTCCACACCTCAGATACTGCCGCTACTGCCTTTTCAAACAGTGGTTCCACTCTGCGCCTCAGATACTGCCGCTACTGCCTTTTCAAACAGTGGTTCCACTCCGCGCCTCAGATACTGCCGCTACTACCTTTTCAAACAAGTGGTTCTACTCCGCGCCTCAGATACTGCCGCTACTGCCTTTTCAAACAAGTGGTTCCACTCTGCGCCTCAGATACTGCCGCTACTGCCTTTTCAAACAAGTGGTTCTACTCCGCGCCTCAGATACTGCCGCTACTGCCTTTTCAAACAAGTGGTTCCACTCTGCGCCTCAGATACTGCCGCTACTGCCTTTTCAAACAGTGGTTCCACTCCGCGCCTCAGATACTGATGCTACTACCTTTTCAAACAAGTGGTTCTACTCTGCGCCTCAGATACTGCCGCTACTGCCTTTTCAAACAAGTGGTTCCACTCTGCGCCTCAGATACTGCCGCTACTGCCTTTTCAAACAAGTGGTTCCACTCCGCGCCTCAGATACTGCCGCTACTGCCTTTTCAAACAAGTGGTTCCACTCCACGCCTCAGATACTGCCGCTACTGCCTTTTCAAACAGTGGTTCCACTCCGCGCCTCAGATACTGCCGCTACTACCTTTTCAAACAAGTGGTTCCACTCTGCGCCTCAGATACTGCCGCTACTACCTTTTCAAACAAGTGGTTCCACTCCGCGCCTCAGATACTGCCGCTACTGCCTTTTCAAACAAGTGGTTCCACTCCATGGCTCAGATACTGCCGCTACTGCCTTTTCAAACAAGTGGTTCCACTCCATGGCTCAGATACTGCCGCTACTGCCTTTTCAAACAGTGGTTCCACTCCACGCCTCAGATACTGCCGCTACTGCCTTTTCAAACAAGTGGTTCCACTCCGCGACTCAGATACTGCCGCTACTGCCTTTTCAAACAAGTGGTTCCACTCCATGGCTCAGATACTGCCGCTACTGCCTTTTCAAACAAGTGGTTCCACTCCATGGCTCAGATACTGCCGCTACTGTCTGTGGTTCTCCTTGACCTTCTCCACAGAATTATTGAAGCGTACGCTCCATTATAGATTATTACGGGCCTGCAAACGATCAGAGATATCATTACACACACAGTCGTCACGGCTAACTGCCCGCCTAAAGCCCAATTCCTGTGAGGCCTTATGCAACATAGAGCTTCATTGTGCTACAGGGTTGTCTTGTATTAGATCTGAATTTAGTGGTAGGTAGAATGAAAATGTTACAAAAAGAGATGAAATTAAACAGTTGAATGGAGGATAGAATGTGTCATCCTGCTAATCAGTTAGCTTAGCTTAAGATAGAATGTGTCATCCTGCTAATCAGTTAGCTTAGCTTAAGATAGAATGTGTCATCCTGCTAATCAGTCAGCTTAGCTTGGGATAGAATGTGTCATCCTGCTAATCAGTCAGCTTAGCTTGGGATAGAATGTATCATCCTGCTAATCAGTTAGCTTAGCTTGGGATATAATATGTCATCCTGCTAATCAGTTAGCTTAGCTTGGGATAGAATGTGTCATCCTGCTAATCAGTTAGCTTAGCTTGGGATAGAATGTGTCATCCTGCTAATCAGTTAGCTTAGCTTGGGATATAATATGTCATCCTGCTAATCAGTTAGCTTAGCTTGGGATAGAATGTGTCATCCTGCTAATCAGTTAGCTTAGCTTAGGATAGAATGTGTCATCCTGCTAATCAGTTAGCTTAGCTTGGGATAGAATGTGTCATCCTGCTAATCAGTTAGCTTAGCTTGGGATATAATATGTCATCCTGCTAATCAGTTAGCTTAGCTTAAGATAAAATGTGTCATCCTGCTAATCAGTTAGCTTAGCTTGGGATAGAATGTGTCATCCTGCTAATCAGTTAGCTTAGCTTGGGATGCATGGCCGCTGCCATCTGGAACTATGTGATGATACTGTAGCAGCAAGGTCTCCTTCAAAGAAGAAGACGAGACCTTGACCTTGGTATTTTCGGATGATGGAGGTAGCAGGAATATCAAGTTGATTTTCTATCATTTTTTAAAATAAACTTTTTATTCACTTATACAATAAAATACACTTGTGCTGTCTCGCCTAGTGGTCTCTCCTGAGATGAATGTACTGAGTGGTTCTACTCTGGTGCTGTCTCCTCTAGTGTTCTCTCCTGAGATTAATGTACCGAGGGGTTCTACTCTGGTGCTGTCTCCTCTAGTGTTCTCTCCTGAGATGAATGTACTGAGTGGTTCTACTCTGGTGCTGTCTCCTCTAGTGTTCTCTCCTGAGATGAATGTACCGAGGGGTTCTACTCTGGTGCTGTCTCCTATAGTCTTCTCTCCTGAGATTAATGTACTGAGGGGTTCTACTCTGGTGCTGTCTCCTCTAGTGTTCTCTCCTGAGATGAATGTACTGAGGGGTTCTACTCTGATGCTGTCTCCTCTAGTGTTCTCTCCTGAGATTAATGTACCGAGGGGTTCTACTCTGGTGCTGTCTCCTCTAGTGTTCTCTCCTGAGATTAATGTACTGAGGGGTTCTACTCTGGTGCTGTCTCCTCTAGTGTTCTCTCCTGAGATGAATGTACTGAGGGGTTCTACTCTGGTGCTGTCTCCTCTAGTGTTCTCTCCTGAGATTAATGTACCGAGGGGTTCTACTCTGGTGCTGTCTCCTCTAGTGTTCTCTCCTGAGATTAATGTACTGAGTGGTTCTACTCTGGTGCTGTCTCCTCTAGTGTTCTCTCCTGAGATTAATGTACCGAGGGGTTCTACTCTGGTGCTGTCTCCTCTAGTGTTCTCTCCTGAGATGAATGTACCGAGGGGTTCTACTCTGGTGCTGTCTCCTCTAGTGTTCTCTCCTGAGATTAATGTACCGAGGGGTTCTACTCTGGTGCTGTCTCCTCTAGTGTTCTCTCCTGAGATTAATGTACCGAGGGGTTCTACTCTGGTGCTGTCTCCTCTAGTGTTCTCTCCTGAGATGAATGTACTGAGGGGTTCTACTCTGGTGCTGTCTCCTCTAGTGTTCTCTCCTGAGATTAATGTACCGAGGGGTTCTACTCTTGTGCTGTCTCCTCTAGTGTTCTCTCCTGAGATTAATGTACCGAGGGGTTCTACTCTGGTGCTGTCTCCTCTAGTGTTCTCTCCTGAGATTAATGTACCGAGGGGTTCTACTCTGGTGCTGTCTCCTCTAGTGTTCTCTCCTGAGATTAATGTACCGAGGGGTTCTACTCTGGTGCTGTCTCCTCTAGTGTTCTCTCCTGAGATGAATGTACTGAGTGGTTCTACTCTGGTGCTGTCTCCTCTAGTGTTCTCTCCTGAGATGAATGTACCGAGGGGTTCTACTCTGGTGCTGTCTCCTCTAGTGTTCTCTCCTGAGATGAATGTACTGAGTGGTTCTACTCTGGTGCTGTCTCCTCTAGTGTTCTCTCCTGAGATTAATGTACCGAGGGGTTCTACTCTGGTGCTGTCTCCTCTAGTGTTCTCTCCTGAGATTAATGTACCGAGGGGTTCTACTCTGGTGCTGTCTCCTCTAGTGTTCTCTCCTGAGATGAATGTACTGAGGGGTTCTACTCTGGTGCTGTCTCCTCTAGTGTTCTCTCCTGAGATTAATGTACCGAGGGGTTCTACTCTTGTGCTGTCTCCTCTAGTGTTCTCTCCTGAGATTAATGTACCGAGGGGTTCTACTCTGGTGCTGTCTCCTCTAGTGTTCTCTCCTGAGATTAATGTACCGAGGGGTTCTACTCTGGTGCTGTCTCCTCTAGTGTTCTCTCCTGAGATTAATGTACCGAGGGGTTCTACTCTGGTGCTGTCTCCTCTAGTGTTCTCTCCTGAGATGAATGTACTGAGTGGTTCTACTCTGGTGCTGTCTCCTATAGTCTTCTCTCCTGAGATTAATGTACCGAGGGGTTCTACTCTGGTGCTGTCTCCTCTAGTGTTCTCTCCTGAGATGAATGTACCGAGGGGTTCTACTCTGGTGCTGTCTCCTCTAGTGTTCTCTCCTGAGATGAATGTACTGAGTGGTTCTACTCTGGTGCTGTCTCCTCTAGTGTTCTCTCCTGAGATGAATGTACCGAGGGGTTCTACTCTGGTGCTGTCTCCTCTAGTGTTCTCTTCTTCGGGTTACAGAGGAAGCATATACCACTGGATCAGCAGAATTCAGGTTACACTCATACCACTGGATCAGCAGAATTCAGGTTACACTCATACCACCGGATCATCGGATGAAATTGTTCCTAAATTCAAAGCTTTGTTCTATTGAGTGTACCATCACATGCCATCACACACACACACTCACACACACACACACACACACACACACACTCTCTCTGAACACATGCTGCTAGTACATGTATTTATTGACTGTATAATCAGTATTCCAGTATTCCAGTCTGAATGGCCTTGCTGCACCGGATAAATGCCAGCTCAGCTGAACAGTCCTAATCAAACAGGCTGGAACGTGTGGGCTTGTCCTCTCTGCCTCTCAGCCTGAACAGAATGAGAACCAATCAGAGGCCTCGCAGTTCACGTTCACTGTCAATTACGTTTCTCATAAAATAAAAATTAATCAGTGCAGAGGTGCACGGACAAATAATTGGATTTCAGACCGCTGAAATGAAAATAGATGCTAACACCTAGCAAATCTAGATCAGCAATCCACTGATAAACAGAGCCTTATGTTTGCCTTGTGTGGGTTGAATCGATTTAGCATGGCCATTCCACTCTCCTGGCTTGGATGGCTTTATGGTGGAGAAAGGAAAGCCACCAGAATTAAAGCCTTCATAAAAATGCCACCATTAGTCTGGTGACTCAGTTGGATATCAAGTCAATAGGACGGGTTTATGGTTGGGGAGGGTGTTATTGAGGACGGGGGAGGGGGTCATTTTTCTGACCAGAAACGGACAGTATTTTGTGTGTTATACTGTATGTATTTTCATGGCTCAGTGCTGTTTCATGTGAGTGGGAGGACTTTAGGTCCTGGTTGGTTTCAATATGAGTGCTTTCTCAAGTATGATTCACAATGGCTGGTTTCCGTATCACTCAGTCACTGCCATAGAATACTGTGTAATTATATTTCTATGGTCCCTGGTCTCTCCCTCTCTTTTCATCTTCTACCCTTTACTCTCTAGCTTCCTTTCAGTCTCTCCGCTCCTCTGTCTTCCAACCTTAATACCTTGGTGGAAAGAGAGAGGGGGAGGGGAGACAGAGAGAGGGATGAGGTCCACTGTCTCCATTCAGCCCTGTGTAGTTACCCTGTGGTCACCCTGTAGTCACCCTGTATTCATCATGCACCATTCAGATGAGTAGACAGAGACCACATGACTGAAACGCCTGTCACCCTGAAACCCCTGTAACCCTGGAATTCCTGTCACCCTGAAACTCCTGTCACCCTGTAACTCCTGTCACCCTGGAACTCCTGTAACCCTGGAATTCCTGTCACCCTGAAACTCCTGTCACCCTGTAACTCCTGTCACCCTGGAACTCCTGTCACCCTGTAACTCCTGTCACCCTGAAACCCCTGTCACCCTGAAACCCCTGTCACCCTATAACCCCTGTCACCCTGTAACCCCTGTCACCCTGAAACCCCTGTCACCCTGGAGCACCTGTCACCCTGAAACTCCTCTCACCCCGAAACCCCTGTCACCCTGTAACTCCTGTCACCCTGTAACTCCTGTCACCCTGAAACTCCTGTCACCCTGAAACTCCTCTCACCCTGTAACTCCTGTCACCCTGTAACTCCTGTCACCCTGAAACCCCTGTCACCCTGGAGCTCCTGTCACCCTGGAACTCCTGTCACCCTGGAACTCCTGTCACCCTGGAACTCCTGTCACTCTAGAGCTCCTGTCACCCTGAAACCCCTGTCACCCTGAAACCCCTGTCACCCTGGAACTCCTGTCACCCTGGAACTCCTGTCACCCTGGAACTCCTGTCACCCTGGAACTCCTGTCACCCTGGAGCTCCTGTCACCCTGGAGCTCCTGTCACCCTGGAACTCCTGTCATCCTGAAACCCCTGTCACCCTGTAACTCCTGTCACCCTGTAACTCCTGTCACCCTGAAACTCCTGTCACCCTGAAACTCCTGTCACCCTGAAACTCCTCTCACCCTGTAACTCCTGTCACCCTGTAACTCCTGTCACCCTGAAACCCCTGTCACCCTGGAACTCCTGTCACCCTGTAACTCCTGTCACCCTGAAACTCCTGTCACGCTGAAACTCCTCTCACCCTGTAACTCCTGTCACCCTGTAACTCCTGTCACCCTGAAACCCCTGTCACCCTGGAGCTCCTGTCACCCTGGAACTCCTGTCACCCTGGAACTCCTGTCACTCTAGAGCTCCTGTCACCCTGAAACCCCTGTCACCCTGAAACCCCTGTCACCCTGGAACTCCTGTCACCCTGGAACTCCTGTCACCCTGGAACTCCTGTCACCCTGAAACCCCTGTCACCCTGAAACCCCTGTCACCCTGAAACCCCTGTCACCCTGGAGCTCCTGTCACCCTGAAACTCCTCTCACCCTGTAACTCCTGTCACCCTGTAACTCCTGTCACCCTGAAACCCCTGTCACCCTGGAGCTCCTGTCACCCTGGAACTCCTGTCACCCTGAAACTCCCATCACTGCTGGTTTTCTGATTAAACAAAATTACTACCACTCTGGGAAAGTAAAAAGGTTCCCGGCACCTCAGCTTTTATGAAATCCTTAGCATTCTTTCTGAGATGGCATTGATTCACCTCAGTCAGCTCCTTTTGTGTTTCTGCCTGGTATGGAAGACGAGCAAAGGAAGCTTCCTGCACTTAAAATGCGTGGCTGACACTGGCATTGACTTTGTCTGTGTCTTTCAGGAGCGTCTCTCTGTGTGAACAAAGACTCTTGGGAACATCGAGACACACAGACACAAGACATGACTAACCATCCCTGACAAAAGAATTGGTGTGTGTCCGTGTGTGTTCGTGGGTGAGAGTTAGTGTGTGTGTGTGTGTGTGTGCACTGACAACCTGCACTGACATCACTGACATCCTGAAATGGTCCACCCACACAGACAGTGTGGTGAAGAAGGCACAACAGCACCTCCTCAAACTCAGGAGGCTGAAGAAATTCGTCTTGGGTCCCCGAGCCACGGCCTGTTCACCCCGCTAACATCTACAAGGCGGAGACAGTACAGGTGCATCAAAGCTGGGACCGAGAGACTGAGAAACAGCTATCTACAGGAAATTAGACTGTTAAGCTGCAACCTGGTCTCAGAGAATTTCGTATCATTTGGTATATGTAAACCGGAGACATACTTTTAGTATGATATGTTACGTTTCGTATTAATTAGTGGATGTCCATCATCCATTTCTTATATTACGAAATACAAAAATACAATTCGTATGATTTGTCCCGAATTTCAATTTACACAATATGTAATTTTTTTTGCAAAAGGTATGATATGTTGCAAATTCCAGTTTGTTTTGGCTAATGTTAGCTAGGTGGCTAATACTAACTAGCCCCTAGCTGGCTAACGTTAACTTGGCAGGGGCTAGGGGTTAAGGTTTAAAAAATATATGTATATAGTTAACCTTTATTTAACTAGGCAAGTCAGTTAAGAACAAATTCTTATTTACAACAACAGCCTAAGAACAGGGGGTAAACTGCCTTGTTCAGGGGCAGAATAACAGATTTTTACCTTGTCAGAGTGGATTCAATCTAGCAACCTTTCTGGTTTCTGGCCCAACGCTCGAACAACTAGGCTACCTGGTTAGGGGAAGGGTTAGCTAAAAGGGTTAAGGTTAGGGTTAGCTAACATGGTAAGTAGTTGCATACTAGCTAAAAAGTAGTTTAAAGGTTGCTATTTAGCTAAAATGCTGAAGAGATTGGAATGCGAAACCTTTGGGTTGCTAGACGTTTTAGTTATACACCCGACCAGCCACCCTTTGATTGTTTTTGCCTTAAGTAACCTTCTGTCTTATGTAACCATACCAAACGTAACATTTCATACTAATTTGAGTGTCCCGGATTTACATATAATACAGTAGGTTACGTCTAGTCTATGAGATCAGGCGTAAATAGTCACCACTAGCCAGCCTCCGCCCAGTACCCTGCCCTGAACTCAGTCACTGTTACTAGCGATACCAGCTGGTACTCTGCCCTGCACCTTAGAGACTGCTGCCCTGTACATATATTAATTGAACACTGGTCACTAATCATGTTAACATACTGTTTTACCCACTTCATATGTACACTGCTCAAAAAAATAAAGGGAACACTTAAACAACACAATGTAACTCCAAGTCAATCACACTTCTGTGAAATCAAACTGTCCACTTAGGAAGCAACACTGATTGACAATAAATTTCACATGCTGTTGTGCAAATGGAATAGACAAAAGGTGGAAATTATAGGCAATTAGCAAGACACCCCCAATAAAGGAGTGGTTCTGCAGGTGGTGACCACAGACCACTTCTCAGTTCCTATGCTTCCTGGCTGATGTTTTGGTCACTTTTGAATGCTGGCGGTGCTTTCACTCTAGTGGTAGCATGAGACGGAGTCTACAACCCACACAAGTGGCTCAGGTAGTGCAGCTCATCCAGGATGGCACATCAATGCGAGCTGTGGCAAGAAGGTTTGCTGTGTCTGTTAGCGTAGTGTCCAGAGCATGGAGGCGCTACCAGGAGATAGGCCAGTACATCAGGAGACGTGGAGGAGGCCGTAGGAGGGCAACAACGCAGCAGCAGGACCGCTACCTCCGCCTTTGTGCAAGGAGGAGCACTGCCAGAGCCCTGCAAAATGACCTCCAGCAGGCCACAAATGTGCATGTGTCTGCTCAAACGGTCAGAAACAGACTCCATGAGGGTGGTATGAGGGCCCGACGTCCACAGGTGGGGGTTGTGCTTACAGCCCAACACAAATATTTTATATTTGAGATTCTTCAAAGTAGCCACCCTTTGCCTTGATGACAGCTTTGCACTCATTGCACTCAAATGCATTCCAGGTGACTACCCCAGCTTCATGAGGTAGTCACCTGGAATGCATTTCAATTAGTGTGCCTTGTTGAAAGTGAAACAGTGGAATTTCTTTCCTTCTTAATGCATTTGAGCCAATCAGTTGTGTTGTGACAAGGTAGGGGTGGTATACAGAAGATTGGTAAAATACCAAGTCCGTATTATGGCAAGAACAGCTCAAATAAGCAAAGAGAAACAACAGTCCATCATTACTTTAAGACATGGTCAGTCAATCTGGAACATTTCAAGAACTTTGAAAGTTTCTTCAAGAACAGTTGCAAAAACCATCAAACGCGATGATGATACTGGCTCTCATGAGGACCGCCACAGGAAAGGAAGACCCAGAGTTACCTCTGCTGCAGAGGATACGTTTTTTATAGTTAACTGCACCTCAGATTGCAGCCCAAATAAATGCTTCACATAGTTCAAGTAACAGACACATCTCAACATCAACTGTTCAGAGGAGGCTGCATGAATCAGGCTTTCATGGTCAAATTCCTGCAAAGAAACCACTACTAAAGGACACCAATAATAAGAAGAGACTTGCTTGGTCCAAGAAAAACGAGCAATGGACATTAGACTGGTGGAAATCTGTCCTTTGGTCTGATGAGTCCAAATTAGAGATTTTTGGTTCCAACCACCGTGTCTTTGTGAGACGCGGAGTAGGTGAACCGATGATCTCTGCATGTGTGGTTCCCACCGTGAAGCATAGAGGAGGTGTGATGGTGTGGGGATGCTTTGATGGTGACACCTTTGGTGATTTATTTAGAATTCATGACACACTTAACCAGCATGGCTACCACAGCATTCTGCATCAATACGCCATCCTATCTGGTTTGCGCTTAGTGAGACTATAATTTGTTTTTCAACAGGAAAATGACCCAACACACCTCCAGGCTGTGTGAGAGCTATTTGACCAAGAAGGAGCGTGATCGAGTACTGCATCAGATGACCTTGCCTCCATAACCACCCGACCTCAACCCAATTGAGATGCTTTGCGATGAGTTGGACCTCAGAGTGAAGGAAAAGCAGCCAACAAGTGCTCAGCATATGTGGGAACTCCTTCAAGACTGTTGGAAAATAATTCCATGTGAAGCTGGTTGAAAGAATGCCAAGACTGCACAAATCTGTCATCAAGGCAAAGGGTGGCTACTTTGAAGAATCTCAAATATAAAATATATTTAGATTTGTTTAACACTTTTTTGGTTACTACGTGATTCCATTTGTGTTATTTCATAGTTTGGATGTCTTCACTACTGTTCTACAATATATAAAATAGTAAAAATAAACAAAAACTCTTGAATCAGTAGGTGTGTCCAAACTTTTGACTGGTACTGTATATTCATATTCCGGACTCTGACATTTCTCGTTCTAATATTTCTTAATATCTTAATTTTTATTTGGGGGATTTGTGTGTATTGTTTTGTATTTTTAGTTATTACTGTGCTGTTGGAGCTAGGAACATCAGTTAGAAGCATTACGCTGCACCTGGGATAACATCTGCAAAATATGTGTACGCCACCAATAACATTGTATTTTATTTTATTTGATGAGTGCGTTCATGTGTCTTTCAAATAAAGACACAGACATAAACGGAAAATTCCATTCCAACTATAAAAGGCATTTAACACTCAAGTGGAAAAAAGTCTCCACTCATTAAAACTCAAATGATTCCTATAGGGAGTCAATTCAGAGAGAGGAATGACTCCCGTTTTGGTAAGCACACAATGATTCCTCTAGGAAGCCAACTCAGAGAGAGGAATGACACCCGTTTTGGTAAGCACACAATGATTCCTACATATTGTTTTTACCCCCAAGCCATAAGACTTCTGAACAGGTAACCAATGGTTACCCGAAATATTTACATTGTGTGCCCCCCCCCCCCCCAACCCCTCTTTTTACGCTGCTGCTACTCTCTGTTTATCTTATATGCATAGTCACTTTAACCATACATCCATGTACATACTACCTCAATTGGCCCGACCAACCAGTGCTCCCGCACATTGGCTAACTGGGCTATCTGCATTGTGTCCCACCTCCCGCCAACCCCTCCTTTTACGCGACTGCTACTCTCTGTTCATCATATATGCATAGTCACTTTAAACATACCTACATGTACATACTACCTCAATAAGCCTGACTAACCGGTGTCTGTATATAGCCTTGCTACTCTTATTTTCAAATGTATTTTTACTGTTTTATTTCTTTACTTACCTACATACACACACACACACACACACACACACACACACACACACACACACACACACACACACACACACACACACACACACACCTTTCTTTTCGCACTATTGGTTAGAGCCTGTAAGTAAGCATTTCACTGTAAGGTCTACACCTGTTGTATTCGGCACACGTGACAGATAAACTTTGATTTGATTTGATTTTGATTTGATTTGATTTGAAGCCAACTCAGAAAGAGGAATGACTCCCGTTTTGGTAAGCACACAATGATTCCTCTAGGAAGCCAACTCAGAGAGAGGAATGACTCCCGTTTTGGTAAGCACACAATGATTCCTCTAAGAAGTCAACTCAGAGAGAGGAATGACTCCCGTTTTGGTAAGCACACAATGATTCCTCTAAGAAGTCAACTCAGAGAGAGGAATGACTCCCGTTTTGGTAAGCACACAATGTGAACAACCTCAGATACTGACATCATTCTGGACTTTTCCCTCCATTGATTAGCAGGACCTCTGAGCAGCAGATGCCTTCTCCCTTTGACATTGTAGTAGAGTCATTACGTCCAGACTCTGATGCGTTCAATCCAATCAGTGAAATGTCTCTCAGTCCCACTCAGACCAAATATGTCCCATCTCTGCTCAAATGTCATTTGAAATTAGAGGCCATTTCCCCTTTCACTTTATCTAGCTCGTCAGAGGAGGGAAGTTTTAGAGAAGGAGTTTGACCTCAGATGTTCTAGTTTTAGAGGAGTTTTACCTCAGATGTCCTAGTTTTAGAGGAGTGGTTTTACCTCAGATGTCCTAGTTTTAGAGGAGTGGTTTTACCTCAGATGTCCTAGTTTTAGAGGAGTGGTTTTACCTCAGATGTCCTAGTTTTAGAGGAGTTTTACCTCAGATGTCCTAGTTTTAGAGGAGGAGTTTTACCTCAGATGTCCTAGTTTTAGAGATGAGTTTTACCTCAGATGTCCTAGTTTTAGAGATGAGTTTTACCTCAGATGTCCTAGTTTTAGAGGAGTGGTTTTACCTCAGATGTCCTAGTTTTAGAGGAGGAGTTTTACCTCAGATGTTCTAGTTTTAGAGGAGTTTTACCTGAGATGTCCTAGTTTTAGAGGAGTGGTTTTACCTCAGATGTCCTAGTTTTAGAGGAGTGGTTTTACCTCAGATGTCCTAGTTTTAGAGGAGGAGTTTTACCTCAGATGTTCTAGTTTTAGAGGAGTGGTTTTACCTCAGATGTCCTAGTTTTAGAGGAGGGGTTTTACCTCAGATGTCCTAGTTTTAGAGGAGTTTTACCTCAGATGTCCTAGTTTTAGAGGAGTGGTTTTACCTCAGATGTCCTAGTTTTAGAGGAGTGGTTTTACCTCAGATGTCCTAGTTTTAGAGGAGTGGTTTTACCTCAGATGTCCTAGTTTTAGAGGAGTGGTTTTACCTCAGATGTCCTAGTTTTAGAGGAGTGGTTTTACCTCAGATGTCCTAGTTTTAGAGGAGTGGTTTTACCTCAGATGTCCTAGTTTTAGAGGAGTGGCTTTACCTCAGATGTCCTAGTTTTAGAGGAGTGGTTTTACCTGAGATGTCCTAGTTTTAGAGGAGTGGTTTTACCTGAGATGTCCTAGTTTTAGAGGAGTGGTTTTACCTCAGATGTCCTAGTTTTAGAGGAGTGGTTTTACCTCAGATGTCCTAGTTTTAGAGGAGTGGTTTTACCTCAGATGTCCTAGTTTTAGAGGAGTGGTTTTACCTCAGATGTCCTCGTTTTAGAGGAGTGGTTTTTACCTGAGATGTCCTAGTTTTAGAGGAGTTTTACCTCAGATGTCCTAGTTTTAAAGGAGGGGTTTTACCTCAGATATCCTAGTTTTTTCTGTCGTTCAGGGTCTTGATATTACAGGAGTGTGGAAATTGCTGGGTAGTTTTCAAACCAGGGGAACAATGATGTGGCCTGTTGTACTGAAAGAGGCTATATTACCGCATATTCTCCCTCTGGCATCACATTTTAAAATATTCTCATCCCCCTCTAATCCCAATGGCCATATATCACCCCTTGAATTAATAAATGTTCACATTAAAATTCAGCTTTCTGGCTCAGGCTGCCATATGGCTTTATGAACTGGTTTAAGGTTCAAACATGTTAATGTCATGCCTTGGCTTTGATCAGAGAGAGAGAGAGAGAGAGAGAGAGAGAGAGAGAGAGAGAGAGAGAGAGAGAGAGAGAGAGAGAGAGAGAGAGAGAGAGAGAGAGAGAGAGAGAGAGAGAGAGAGAGAGAGAGAGAGAGAGAGAGAGAGAGAGAGAGAGAGAGAGAGAGAGAGAGAGAGAGAGAGAGAGAGAGAGAGAGAGAGAGAGAGAGAGAGAGAGAGAGAGAGAGAGAGAGAGAGAGAGAGAGAGAGAGAGAGAGAGAGAGAGAGAGAGAGAGAGAGAGAGAGAGAGAGAGAGAGAGAGAGACTGTACTGACTCCAGCTAGCGTTCCGTTGCTTGGCAGTCGCCCCACTTGGAGGTGCGCGGTGCAATCAATACTACTGCTATGAAAATTCATGTTATCTGGCCTGTCAGCGGGTATGCAATATGCTAATGCCCAGAAATAAATAAATATGCTTTGGTAATGCGATGCATATGTGCACGGTAAATAACAGCATGGAGGTCCTGTGCTGCAGCTGACATCAGCCTGTTTGCTTTTCACTGTCCATGTATATTTCTAGGTGTTGTGGGTGGAGAGTTTCATATTAATTGGCAGGTAAGGCACGACCCCATCACTTAGGAGTGAATGGAAGAGGTGATCTCTGAATGTTTACAATATGGAAGCGTATGGACTGTAATGGAGTCATTCGTTGTCCAATGCCTCTGGAACCACATAACATCCACACATAAGTAGGAGTTATGAGGAAGAAACATTTACAATAAACAAAATATGCATTGTTGTAAAACTACATAATTTGTAAAGAGTACTGTATTTATTTCTGATGTTACTGTAATTTGTACCGTACTCCAATCATGTAATATGCATCTGCTTCTATCGCCATCCTCATCTGAATACTGAGACAATTAGGATGAATCTGTTTGGTGATATACAGACATACTCACTTGCATGTGACGGAAAAGCCATTTGTGATGTTCAGAGAAACCATAACTTTGCTTGACACCACCCCTGTTTATTAAAGCAATCATCTCCTTCGACAAGTGATTGATGTCCCGGGGGAAATCAAAAGTAATCAATACCGTTACAGAGGGCTGTGTCCTCTCCATCACACTGTGTCCCCACTGTCACAACAGTTGCTGGGGACCAAAAAGTACAGTGCGTGTGCTCTTGTCCATGCAACATTACCCACCCATTGTGTGTGTGGTGTGTGTGTGCACGTGTGTGAGTGTGCACGTGTGCACACAGTTTTAGATTTCACTGGGCTCTAATGTGTGTGTCTTCTGTCATCTCTAGAGCTGTGCAGTCAGAGAGTGATTGTTCTGTAATGAGAGGGAATGTCAGAGCTGCGCAGTCAGAGAGTGATTGTTCTGTAATGAGAGGGGATGTTTGAGGGTGCGAGATGATTGGCTGTCCCAGAGGACATTCTGAAGGTCTGATAACTTTCCATAATTGGCTGTCACAGAGGATATTCTGAAGGCCTGATCTCTCTGGGTGATTGGCTGTCACAGAGGATATTCTGAAGGCCTGATCTCTCTGGGTGATTGGCTGTCACAGAGGATATTCTGAAGGCCTGATCTCTCTGGGTGATTGGATGTCCCAGAGGATATTCTGAAGGCGTGATCTCTCTGGGTGATTGGCTGTCACAGAGGATATTCTGAAGATCTCTCTGGGTGATTGGATGTCACAGAGGATATTCTGAAAGCCTGATCTCTATGGGTGATTGGCTGTCACAAAGGATATTGTGAAGGCTTGAACTCTCTGGGTGATTGGCTGTCACAGAGTATATCCTGATGCCCTGATCTCTATGGGTGATTGGCTGTCACAAAGGATATTGTGAAGGCTTGAACTCTCTGGGTGATTGGCTGTCACAGAGGATATTCTGAAGGCCTGATCTCTCTGGGTGATTGTCTGTCACAGAGTATTTTCTGAAGGCCTGAGCTCTGGGTGATTGGATGTCACAGAGGATATTCTGAAAGCCTGATCTCTATGGGTGATTGGCTGTCACAGAGGATATTCTGATGCTCTGATCTCTATGGGTGATTGGCTGTCACAAAGGATATTGTTAAGGCTTGAACTCTCTGGTTGATTGGCTGTCACAGAGTATATCCTGATGCCCTGATCTCTATGGGTGATTGGCTGTCACAAAGGATATTGTGAAGGCTTGAACTCTCTGGGTGATTGGCTGTCACAGAGGATTTTCTGAAGGCCTGAGCTCTCTGGGTGATTGGCTGTCACAGAGTATTTTCTGAAGGCCTGAGCTCTGGGTGATTGCCTGTCACATGGATATTGTGCTGTCCTGATATCTCTGTACTCTACAGGCTCACCACCAAGTCAGCCAGAGTAGACCTTCCTGCGACAACTTCAACAGAACCCATCACACAACATACTGTATGTTACTTCACATCACCAGGACCATTAGATCAGGCCTGGGCAAAGGCCGACCTAGGGCCCACGCCCTGATTCAGGGTATGCGGCCCACGCCCTGATTCAATATCATGCTTAGATCTCATAAAGAATTTGCGATAGTAAACAATAGTAATAATGGATTTGCTATTCAAATTAAAAGCCCAATGAATACTCGCCTTTGTGTAATGACTTAAGTCCCCCATGTTGAGGGACATTTATTTTGAAGGCACATATAAATAACAACTGCACGAGGACAGACAATGACTGACAGGTTGACACACGTCACAATTACAAATATTAGCTAGCTAGAAATTGCGCAAAAATCGTTTTTCAAAACATTTCTAAGAAAAGGAAAGTAGACAATGAATGTAGGGTGATCCAGCAAGAGTGGACAAAGCTGTGTGCTTAGTTGCAAAGAGAGCATTGCTGTCTTGAAAGACTACAACTTGTCCTGACACTTCCAGACAAAGTATGCAGAGAAAAATAGGAATATGTCTTCTGAGCAGAGGGCAAGTGCATAGAAAGAGTTGCTTTCTCAGTTGCAAAAACAGCAAGGACTTTTCGGAAAACTGCATTCAGCAAATTATGGAATTGCGAGAGCTAGCTATGTACTGTCCCACAAAATTGCTAAATATAGCAAGCCATTCGCTGAGGGCAAATCCATTAAAGAATGTTTAATTGACTCTGCAGCAATACATTTCCCGACAAGAAAGAGCTATTTGAAAATGTTTCACTGTCAAGACGAACAGTGATACGGCGTGTTGAGGACATCGCAGAGAATATGGAACAACAGTTGAAAGACAAGGTAAAGGATTTCACCTATTTCTCCTTGGCCCTGGATGAGAGCAGTGAGGCACGTGACAAGGTGCAGTTGTTGATATTCTTACAAGGCATAACCCCAGACTTTGAAATTACAGAGGAGCTTGCTTCTGTGCAGTCAATGAAGAGCACAACCTCAGGGAAATAATTATTGGAGGTTAATAAGTGTGTTGCAAAGTTGGGACTGAGTTTTGGAAAGTTATCCAGTGTGACCACTGATGGGTGTCCAAACTTGACAGGAAAAAACGTTGACCTTTTGAAAAGAAGCTGAGCTGAACCCAGATCGGAAAATAATTGTCCTGCATTGCATTATTCATCAGGAGGTAAATGTGTTCTGAAAATGAGCCATGTTGTAGATACTGTCACTAAAATGGAAAACTTCATAAGAGCAAAATGTTTAAACCACAGGCAGTTTGTCTCGCTGTTGGAAGAGACAGGGCCATTCATGCAGATCTCCCTGAGTTTGGGGAAGATGCTTAAAAGTGTGTGGGACCTGAAGTTGGAGATTGCTGAGTTTGGGGAAGATGCTTAAAAGTGTGTGGGACCTGAAGTTGGAGATTGCTGAGTTTGGGGAAGATGCTTAAAAGTGTGTGGGACCTGAAGTTGGAGATTGCTGAGTTTGGGGAAGATGCTTAAAAGTGTGTGGGACCTGAAGTTGGAGATTGCTGAGTTTGGGGAAGATGCTTAAAAGTGTGTGGGACCTGAAGTTGGAGATTGCTGAGTTTTTGCAAATGAAAGGAAAATATGTGGATTTCCCTCAACTGTAAGATAAAGATTGGTTGGCTGATTTTGCCTTCACCGTGGACATCATGGCCCTCATGAATGAACTGAATTCCAAACTCCAAGGGAAGTGCCTTTTGGCACATCAGATGTACAGCCTTGTCAATGCCTTCAAGGGAAAATTACTCCTCCTGACCCGCCAAGTGGCTCAATTCAACAGCATCCTCCCGGATACCCTAGAACTACTCCAATTCGCATACCGTCCCAAAAGATCCACAGATGACGCAATCTCAATCACACTCCACACTGCCCTTTCCCACCTGGACAAAAGGAACACCTATGTGAGCATGCTGTTCATTGACTACAGCTCAGCGTTCGACACCATAGTGCCCACGAAGCTCATCACTAAGCTAAGGACCCTGGGACTAAACACCTCCCTCTGCAATTGGATCCTGGACTTCCTGACGGGCCGCCCCCAGGTGGTAAGGGTAGGCAACAACACGTCTGCTATGCTGATCCTCAACACTGGGGCCCCTCAGGGGTGTGTACTTAGTCCCCTCCTGTACTCCCTGTTCACCCACGACTGCGTGGCCAAACACGACTCCAACACCATCATTAAGTTTGCTGATGACACAACAGTGGTAGGCCTGATCACCGACAACGATGAGACAGCCTATACTGGTAATGTGATGCCAGGACAACAACCTCTCCATCAATGTGAGCAAGACAACGGAGCTGATCATGAACTACAGGAAAAGGCGAGCCGAACAGGCCCCCATTAACATTGCCGGAGCTGTAGTGGAGCGGGTCAAGAGTTTCAAGTTCCTTGGTGTCCACAATGACATGCTGTTGGTTTCCTCTCCCTTCACCTTTAACGTTCCCACTGACCTGCAACTTGAGCTTATTGATCTTCAGTCTGATGCAGTGATTGGAGAACTATTCAAAACAATGTCACTGACGAGGTTCTATGCATCTCTCGATGAACAAAACTTTCAAAAGATTAGGAGTCATGCTCAGAAGACGTTCGTACATTTCATTGATGAAATATAACAAGTCAAGGCACAGATCATCTCTTACTGACTCTCACCTCTCAGCAATCCTGCTCATAGCGACGTCAGAAACTATACCTGACTTCAGCGCTCTAGTCAATGTCCATCAGAGACTTCACTCCACACACTGATTGAGTATTTTAAATGTAATGTTGAGCTCTCTATCTTTCTTGTGTTTTTGTGCATACCCGTTAACAAGAGTTCTGTCCGTGTTGTTGAATGCACAGTGTACTTTTCCTTCCGTGTAGTTCATTGCATGTTTAATATTGAAAATACCTACCAAAAGGAGAACATGGATGTGGTTTATTTCTGTGCATGTTAAAAAAGTAAAAAAAGGTAGCATATCTGGACGTGATTAACAGTAGATATATCTGTCAACACAGTGACAGTCATGGGGCGGCAGGTAGCCTAGTGGTTAGAGTGTTGGACTAGTAACTGAAAGGTTACAAGATAGAATCCCCGAGCTAACAAGGTAAAAAATCTGTTGTTCTGCCCCTGAACAAGGCAGCTAACCCACTGTTCCTAGGCTGTCATTGAAAATAAGAATTTGTTCTTAATTAACTGACTTGCCTAGTTAAATAAAGGTGAAAAAAATATATATAAATATATGCACATGATGTATATTCTTGTATTATGATTCAGGCCTAGAATGGCAAAAATATATTTTAATATGGCCCTCCCATGGAAAATAATTGCCCAGGCCTGCATTAGAGTCGAGAGCAACCATTTTAGAAGTAAACATCTGTGGACTAATGTGCTTTTAACATTATAATTTCCCCAGAGATCTGATACAAAGAGACATTCTTGACGTTTGAAAATGTAGTTTCAGTCTGTGTGTGTGTGTGTGTGTGTGTGTGTGTGTGTGTGTGTGTGTGTGTGTGTGTGTGTGTGTGTGTGTGTGTGTGTGTGTGTGTGTGTGTGTGTGTGTGTGTGTGTGTGTGTGTGTGTCAGTGGCGGTCAGTGCAGTTTGAGATGAGGTAGGATGATTTTTTTTTCATGAGCCTTATTTCTATTACAGTATATTGGATGAGTCTCATTCATATTCCATTCAACCAGTTCACTGTAACATTGATAGGTTTAGACTACTACATGATACTCAATTTCTTCCTATACCCATCATGAGGTTGCTACAACCCAGCCTATGAATGAAAGTTTACAACAGGTCGAGAGAAAAGCTTAAGGTGACAGACAGTGACACATTCAATACACTGTTGCCTGTAATCATTAGCCTAACAGATGCAAACAGGAGTTTCTTTTGGACAAATCCAGGTATGCTTATTCCCGTTTTGTTTCGTTTGCTTCTGTTTAAGAAACATTTTACAACAGAATCAGCGGAATGAATACACCCATGATCACACGTTCACTTTCATAACAGCCACGTTGTATTCCTTCTCGCCTTTTCCCTTCTCTTCTGGACTTCAATGCACAACACATTAGCTGTATGTGACCAGGCGAAAAAACCTTTCCAAGCCAAACCATATCATAACCTGTACACACAGCCTACATCGTTGTCCCCATATTAGCTAAACCAACAACATAGTCAACATAGCTAATAGAACTAACACATTAGTAAAACCGCTACAATCATACAGTAACGTTCCAGTGTACAGTCAGTAGGCAGTTTAGCACTAACACCGGCGGGCCCCAGGGCAATAAATTAGTAAAACCAAAAGCTTACCTTGACTCTGAAGAGTTCCAGTGTTGTGTTGGATAGTCATAGCCAGCTAGCTAACATAGCATCCCTCTGTTTGAGCCGGGTGTTTCAGTAGGTTAAACTAGCTAGCTAGCTGCTTTTGCTAGCTAAGTAGCTAAGTGAAAGTGAAACCCCCCCTGAAATATAGCAATCTCTCGCTCTCTCTTTCTCTCACTCTATCTAGCTATCTCTCTCATACTTCTCCTTCATTTTTGAAGAAATCAATTATTGTCTTTCTCTCTCTTTCAGTCAACTACTCATCACATTTTATGCACTGAAGTGCTAGCTAGCTGTAGGTAATGCTTTCAGTACTAGATTAATTCTCTGATTGGCTGGACAACATGTCAGTTCATGCTGCAAGAGCTCTGATAGGTTGGAGGATGTCCTCCGGAAGTTGTAATAATGTCTGTGTAAGTCTATGGAAGGAGGAGGGAACCATGAGCCTCCAAGTTTTTGTATTGAAGTCAATGTACCCAGAGGAGGACGGAAGCTAGCTCTCCTCTGGTTACACCTGTTGACGCTAATGAAGACCTTCATTGCAAAATAGTGAATTATAATCAATTATTTGGTGACGTGAATATATTTAGTATAGATTTATGTAAAAAGGATGACTTTTTAAATGTTTCACTATTTTTATTAAATTCACTGAGCATGATCCTCCCCTTTCTCCCCTGAGGAGCCTCCACTGCTATCAGGTAGAAACTCTGTATCAAAGCTCAACAAGACAGACAGGGCTTGTTATTTCTTTCTTCCTCACTGGTGTTTTTATGGCTTGTAGAAAACTAAAAGGTAGTGCAACACCGCCACCAACTGGACGGGGTGGAAAAAATTAAATATCACCATTGAAAATACCAAGTATGGGTAGCTGTAGTGGTGTAAAGTACTTGAGTAAAAAATACTTGAAAGTACTACTTAAGTAGTTGGGATAATTTTTATAATGTTTTACTCTTTTATTTTTATGAAATTCACTGAGGATGATGGTCCTCCTCTTCCTCTGAGGAGCCTCCACTGGTGTGTGTGTGTGTGTGTGTGTGTGTGTGTGTGTGTGTGTGTGTGTGTGTGTGTGTGTGTGTGTGTGTGTGTGTGTGTGTGTGTGTGTGTGTGTGTGTGTGTGTGTGTGTGTGTGTGTGTGTGTGTGGGTGGGTGCAAGCATCTGTGTGTGTTTGTGTACACTCAAGTTTTTTATTTCACCTTTATTTAACTAAGTTGACGTGAGAGTTGATCACCATTCTAACATTGTGGTCTAACATCACATCCACTCCCTCCTAGTCAAACAGCAGTACCATGATACTAGGCTAGCGTATGATTTAGAGAGTTAACTGGCAGTATGAAGTACGCTATTTGTCCCACTACTCAAAGTACCGCTAGACGAAAACAAAGTCAAATGAATCAACATGCAGCCACATCTCCAGGGGGAAATTAGACAGGGGCCAGCTCGGATGGCAGCTAGCCAACCAACGTCTGCCGAAGGACAACCGGTAGCATTTTCACAAATACTCATCATTCATTGACCGTAAACCCCAATCAAAGTGAATTAGGCACCTCCATCCACCCAGCACACATGCAAACAAATAAAAACATGATTGCGTGGCAAAATAGAGGTCCACATTCCATATTTGTTTCCCCAGGATTTATTCAGAGCACAAACACAGATGTGCATCCGAATCATCCACTTTTACCTGAACTTTAGTCACAGCCACTACACGGCTACCACCTGGTTACTCTACCATGTTCTTTAGAGGTTGCTGACCTGTGTACATAGTCATGGAACACTGATCAATTAATAATGGAACACTGGTCACTTTAATAATGTTTACATACAAAGATTTATGATCAAGGGTTGAAATTACCTGCATGTCCACCAATGTTATTTACATGTTGAAATGTCCTTGTGGTCTGTCTTACAGAGGGAAAAACCTTAGAAGCCTTAAGACACGGATCAGTGAGCACCGCAGCAATATACAGACAGGTGAGACAAAAATAATCCGGTTGCTGCTCATTTTGTACAAGCTGGACAACCTATTAGTTGTCTGAGATACATTGGAATAGAAATGGACAAGATGTCATGCAGGGGAGGTGACAATGAGAGGAAACTTCTTCAAAGGGAATCTTTCTGGATCCACAGGCACAACACATTGTCTGTTCTTGGCCTTAACTAGGAGTTTGACTTCAAACCGTTATTATAGTTTAACAGTAAAACTTTTTTTTTGTATATCCTACTTGAATATTGAATATGTGTATATTATGTATATTACTGTAAATATTGATCACATTCTCTATGTGTGATCATTTATTTTGATACATTGAATGTTACATATTGTGAAACTATGTTATACATTTTTCTTACCTAATGTTTCAGGAAGTGATGTCACTGAGTAACACCCTTATATATAGGACCTTCCACCCCCACCTGGGATATAGATGCCTGATGAACATCCTAAGGGTCGAAACGTTGTAAATAAATATCCCCTGGGAGCATGAGCTGCAGTGTGTGGCATTCTTCTTCCTGTTTTACATGCTGTTTTACCCATTTCATATGTTTATACTGTATTCTAGTGAAGGCCGTCCTGTTTTACATGCTGTTTTACCCATTTCATATGTTTATACTGTATTCTAGTGAAGGCCATCCTGTTTTACATGCTGTTTTACCCATTTCATATGTATATACTGTATTCTAGTGAAGGCCATCCTGTTTTACATGCTGTTTTACCCATTTCATATGTTTATACTGTATTCTAGTGAAGGCCGTCCTGTTTTACATACTGTTTTACCCATTTCATATGTTTATACTGTATTCTAGTGAAGGCTATCCTGTTTTACATGCTGTTTTACCCATTTCATATGTTTATACTGTATTCTAGTGAAGGCCATCCTGTTTTACATGCTGTTTTACCCATTTCATATGTTTATACTGTATTCTAGTGAAGGCCATCCTGTTTACATGCTGTTTTACCCATTTCATATGTTTATACTGTATTCTAGTGGCTATCCTGTTTTACATGCTGTTTTACCCATTTCATATGTTTATACTGTATTCTAGTGAAAGCCATCCTGTTTTACCCATTTCATATGTATATACTGTATTCTAGTGAAGGCCGTCCTGTTTTACATGCTGTTTTACCCATTTCATATGTTTATACTGTATTCTAGTGAAGGCCATCCTGTTCTACATGCTGTTTTACCCATTTCATATGTTTATACTGTATTCTAGTGAAGGCCGTCCTGTTTTACATGCTGTTTTACCCATTTCATATGTTTATACTGTATTCTAGTGAAGGCCGTCCTGTTTTACATGCTGTTTTACCCATTTCATATGTTTATACTGTATTCTAGTGAAGGCCATCCTGTTTTACATGCTGTTTTACCCATTTCATATGTTTATACTGTATTCTAGTGAAGGCCGTCCTGTTTTACATGCTGTTTTACCCATTTCATATGTTTATACTGTATTCTAGTGAAGGCCGTCCTGTTTACATGCTGTTTTACCCATTTCATATGTATATACTGTATTCTAGTGAAGGCCGTCCTGTTTTACATGCTGTTTTACCCATTTCATATGTTTATACTGTATTCTAGTGAAGGCCATCCTGTTTTACATGCTGTTTTACCCATTTCATATGTTTATACTGTATTCTAGTGAAGGCCGTCCTGTTTACATGCTGTTTTACCCATTTCATATGTATATACTGTATTCTAGTGAAGGCCGTCCTGTTTTACATGCTGTTTTACCCATTTCATATGTTTATACTGTATTCTAGTGAAGGCCGTCCTGTTTTACATGCTGTTCTACCCATTTCATATGTTTATACTGTATTCTAGTGAAGGCCATCCTGTTTTACATGCTGTTTTACCCATTTCATATGTTTATACTGTATTCTAGTGGCCATCCTGTTTTACATGCTGTTTTACCCATTTCATATGTTTATACTGTATTCTAGTGAAGGCCGTCCTGTTTTACATGCTGTTTTACCCATTTCATATGTATATACTGTATTCTAGTGAAGGCCATCCTGTTTTACATGCTGTTTTACCCATTTCATATGTATATACTGTATTCTAGTGAAGGCCGTCCTGTTTTACATGCTGTTTTACCCATTTCATATGTATATACTGTATTCTAGTGAAGGCCATCCTGTTTTACATGCTGTTTTACCCATTTCATATGTTTATACTGTATTCTAGTGAAGGCCATCCTGTTTTACATGCTGTTTTACCCATTTCATATGTTTATACTGTATTCTAGTGAAGGCCGTCCTGTTTTACATGCTGTTCTACCCATTTCATATGTTTATACTGTATTCTAGTGAAGGCCATCCTGTTTTACATGCTGTTTTACCCATTTCATATGTTTATACTGTATTCTAGTGAAGGCCGTCCTGTTTTACATGCTGTTTTACCCATTTCATATGTTTATACTGTATTCTAGTGAAGGCCGTCCTGTTTTACATGCTGTTTTACCCATTTCATATGTATATACTGTATTCTAGTGAAGACCATCCTGTTTTACATGCTGTTTTACCCATTTCATATGTTTATACTGTATTCTAGTGAAGGCCATCCTGTTTTACATGCTGTTTTACCCATTTCATATGTTTATACTGTATTCTAGTGAAGGCCGTCCTGTTTTACATGCTGTTTTACCCATTTCATATGTTTATACTGTATTCTAGTGAAGGCCGTCCTGTTTTAAATGCTGTTTTACCCATTTCATATGTATATACTGTATTCTAGTGAAGGCCGTCCTGTTTTACATGCTGTTTTACCCATTTCATATGTTTATACTGTATTCTAGTGAAGGCCGTCCTGTTTTACATGCTGTTCTACCCATTTCATATGTTTATACTGTATTCTAGTGAAGGCCATCCTGTTTTACATGCTGTTTTACCCATTTCATATGTATATACTGTATTCTAGTGAAGGCCGTCCTGTTTTACATGCTGTTTTACCCATTTCATATGTATATACTGTATTCTAGTGAAGGCCGTCCTGTTTTACATGCTGTTTTACCCATTTCATATGTTTATACTGTATTCTAGTGAAGGCCATCCTGTTTTACATGCTGTTTTACCCATTTCATATGTTTATACTGTATTCTAGTGAAGGCCATCCTGTTTTACATGCTGTTTTACCCATTTCATATGTTTATACTGTATTCTAGTGAAGGCCATCCTGTTTTACATGCTGTTTTACCCATTTCATATGTTTATACTGTATTCTAGTGAAGGCCGTCCTGTTTTACATGCTGTTTTACCCATTTCATATGTTTATACTGTATTCTAGTGAAGGCCGTCCTGTTTTACATGCTGTTTTACCCATTTCATATGTATATACTGTATTCTAGTGAAGGCCATCCTGTTTTACATGCTGTTTTACCCATTTCATATGTATATACTGTATTCTAGTGAAGGCCATCCTGTTTTACATGCTGTTTTACCCATTTCATATGTTTATACTGTATTCTAGTGAAGGCTATCCTGTTTTACATGCTGTTTTACCCATTTCATATGTTTATACTGTATTCTAGTGAAGGCCATCCTGTTTTACATGCTGTTTTACCCATTTCATATGTTTATACTGTATTCTAGTGAAGGCCGTCCTGTTTTACATGCTGTTTTACCCATTTCATATGTTTATACTGTATTCTAGTGAAGGCCGTCCTGTTTTACATGCTGTTTTACCCATTTCATATGTATATACTGTATTCTAGTGAAGGCCATCCTGTTTTACATGCTGTTTTACCCATTTCATATGTATATACTGTATTCTAGTGAAGGCCATCCTGTTTTACATGCTGTTTTACCCATTTCATATGTTTATACTGTATTCTAGTGAAGGCCATCCTGTTTTACATGCTGTTTTACCCATTTCATATGTTTATACTGTATTCTAGTGAAGGCTATCCTGTTTTACATGCTGTTTTACCCATTTCATATGTTTATACTGTATTCTAGTGAAGGCTATCCTGTTTTACATGCTGTTTTACCCATTTCATATGTTTATACTGTATTCTAGTGAAGGCCATCCTGTTTTACATGCTGTTTTACCCATTTCATATGTTTATACTGTATTCTAGTGAAGGCCATCCTGTTTTACATGCTGTTTTACCCATTTCATATGTTTATACTGTATTCTAGTGAAGGCTATCCTGTTTTACATGCTGTTTTACCCATTTCATATGTTTATACTGTATTCTAGTGAAGGCCATCCTGTTTTACATGCTGTTTTACCCATTTCATATGTATATACTGTATTCTAGTGAAGGCCATCCTGTTTTACATGCTGTTTTACCCATTTCATATGTTTATACTGTATTCTAGTGAAGGCTATCCTGTTTTACATGCTGTTTTACCCATTTCATATGTTTATACTGTATTCTAGTGAAGGCTATCCTGTTTTACATGCTGTTTTACCCATTTCATATGTTTATACTGTATTCTAGTGAAGGCCATCCTGTTTTACATGCTGTTTTACCCATTTCATATGTATATACTGTATTCTAGTGAAGGCCATCCTGTTTTACATACTGTTTTACACACGTCATATGTATATACTGTATTCTAGTGAAGACCATACTATTTGTACTATTACTGTACATACACTACCATTCAAAAGTTTGGGGTCACTTAGAAATATCCTTGTTTTTGAAAGAAAAGCACATTTTTTGTCCATTGAAATGATACAAAATGTATAAGAATTCCAGGGTAGACATTGTTAATAATGTTGTAAATTACTATTGTAGCTGGAAACGGCAGATTTTTTATGGAATATCTACATGGATGTACAGAGGCCCATTATCAGTAACCACCCGCAAAACACCAGTCTCAACGTCAACAGTGAAAAGGCGACTCCGGGATGGTGGCCTTCTCTAGGCAGAGTTCCTCTGTCCAGTATATGTGTTCTTTTGCCCATCTTAATCTTTTCTTTTTATTGGCCAGTCTGAGATATGGATTTTTCTTTGCAACTCTGCCTAAAAGGTCAGCATCCCGGAGTCGCCTTTTCACTGTTGACGTTGAGACTGGTGTTTTGCAGGTACTATTTAATGAAGCTGCCACTTGAGGACTTGTGAGCTGTCTGTTTCTCAAACTAGACACTCTAATGTACTTGTCCTCTTGCTCAGTTGTGCACCGGGGCCTCCAACTCCTCTTTCTATTCTGGTTAGAGCCAGTTTGTGCTGTTCTGTGAAGGGAGTAGTACACAGCGTTGTACGAGATCTTCAGTTTCTTGGCAATTTCTCGCATGGAATAGCCTTAATTTCTCAGAACAAAAATAGACTGACGAGTTTCAGAAGAAATTTCTTTGTTTCTGGCCATTTTGAGCCTGTAATCGAACCCACAAATGCTGATGCTCCAGACACTCAACTAGTCTAAAGAATGCCAGTTGCTTCTTTAATCAGAACAACCGTTTTCAGCTGTGCTAACATAATTGCAAAAAGGTTTTCTAATGATCAATTGGCCTTTCAAAATGATAAACTTGGATTAGCTAACACAACATGCCATTGGAACACAGGAGTGATGGTTGCTGATAATGGGCCTCTGTACGCCTATGTAGATATTCCAATAATAATCAGCCTTTTCCAGCTACAATAGTATTTTACAACATTAACTATGTCTACCCTGTATTCTTGATCAATATTATGTTATTTTAATGGACCACAAATGTGCTTTTCTTTCAAAACACTCCATTTGCCTACAATATGACATCATCATGAAAAATATACACTACCGTTCAAAAGTTTGGGGTCACTTAGAAATGTTTGTTTTGTTATTTCGGTATAACAATAAAATCGACGACGTGGTTGACTCTTTTACAACGGGGGTTAAAGGGAAAGAATATTTGTTTTCCCCAATATGTGGGCCTGGTTGATGGGAATTCCTTTTTATTACGTGAATATCAACTTGCAGTATGCTGATGATGTCATATTGTAGGCATGTGGAGTGTTGTACTGTAATTCAAAGTTATTCAATCCACATAAATCCATCACATATAAAATCCAGCAGGCCTATAAATCCTATCCATACATCATCACACAACGTATAGATCTTCCACAGAGCCTGTAAGCACGTGGGTTTGAATTGTTTTTCTATGTAAGAACCAAAGAAGAAGGTAACAATAATTTGGATTGAACACGTCAAGAACACATCCATATATCAGTTAAAAGTTTGAGGCAAGTAAAACAGGTTTGTCCACATATGAACCCCAAAGAAAAAATATAGACTCGCTCATTTTGGACAGGTACAGAATAGGTGGTAACACTTTATATTACAGTGTACTAACTACAGTGTACTAATTACTGTGTACTAATTACAGTGTACTAATTACAGTGTAATTGTCAAATTGGAAAATTATAGGTTATTCCTAGATGGGTTATTCTACTGTCACTATAGCTACTCTGGTCTATGGCCAATGCATTGCACTGTAAAGCATGGCCCCATAACCCAGACCTTGGATGATCGCAATACGTCCCTCCCTGTCATCTGACCTGCTCTCATCAGACAGTAAGCAGGCACCACAGGAGAGCCCTGAAGTCCCCGTTAAAGTGTCACCCTGTCACTTAGCATGATGGATGACTGTATTGATGCAATGTCGTTAGATTCAGAAGCCCCCCCCCCCCCCCTCGCCCAGCGGGCACGACTGTGCTGTGCTGTCCAGGGGCTAACAGTACCTGAGGGGAGCAGTGTGATGACCCTGGTTGGATGACCCTGCTGTCAGTCATGTGACTCCCGGGGGAGGAGGGGGGTCCATGTGTCACTTTATTCTGACAGCACAGTTAATATCACGTGCAGGAGTGGGGTTGAAACCTCAGTTTGCGAGGGCGTCAAGTGTTCCTTCCGACAATGGATAGCCTAATGCTTCAGAATACGGAGAGCTGTCTAGGCCGTCTCTATGCCGCTAGCAGCAGGCTTACAGTGCTGTATGTAATAAGGAGTGCAACAGTGGTTATTGGCCTTGTCTAATATGACGCCGACTAGCCTCTGTATAGAACTCTTCAGTGTTAATGAGTTACGACCTGACATGACCTGCACAGTCTCAGACGTGTTCAGAGCATGGCTTCCTTCCCATCGCCATGGTCGTGGTTGATTCAGACAGTTCATCATCTCATTTCCTCTACTCTCTCTACAGACGAGGGAGGGCGGTGTGACAAAAGTATCTCTGGGGTGGAAGGTACTGTATCTACCCCCCCTGATGGCGATGAAAGTGATACTTAGACCCCCTCCTATCGTGCATCACCATGGTGACAGCATCTCCAACAGGGTGAGATGAAGGCTTCAGTCAGAGGATTGTCAAGTCAGGAAATAGAGTTATTATCATGACTCAGCCAGAGAGCAGAATGCATGGTCCAATATATATACAGTACCAGTCAAATGTTTGGACACACCAACTCATTCCAGGGTTTTTCTTTATTTTTACTATTTTCTACATTGTAGAATAATAGTGAACACATCAAAACTATAAAATAACACATAAGGAATCATGTATTAACCAAAAAAGTGTTAAACAAATCAAACATATTTCAAAGTAACTACCCTTAGCCTTGATGACAGCTCTCAACCAGCTTCTCTCAACCAGCTTCATGAGGTAGTCACCTGGAATGCATTTCAATTAACAGATGTGCCTTGTTAAAAGTACATTAAAGGTAACGTAAAGGTAATGGCGGACTGAACGAAGTTATGTAGAGCACCTCAAGATAAAACATAATATTCGAAATATCTGCTAAATTAGACTAAAATATTAGCACTAAATAATCTGGTGGGTGACAACCTTCAATCTGGATAATAACACAAAACAAATCCTAAGACTAGAGACATTTATCGACAAATATTACAAAAACAAGCAACACCCAAACATGACGGAGAGTAAGACAGGGGAACCGATTCAAAAACGAAAACGTGACTCTTCAACAGACACTGATGATTTAATATTCTCACCACCGGGAATGGTAAAGGTCGAAACCGATCTGTTAAAATCAATAAATGACAAACTGGGTATACTTGAATTAGTTAGTAAAGATATAAAAGAGTTGAAGGCAAGCCTAGAGATGAGTGATGAAAAAGCTGCGGCATTGGAGAAGGAAACACACAAGCTAAAAGGGACAGTCAATAAGATTGAAACCGAAATGAATGAAATTAAAAAGGAGAACACCGTTCTGAAGGAAGCCTTACTGGACATACAAACTAGATCCATGAGAGAGAATTTGGTACTTACAAATATCCAAGAGAAAGAAGGAGAAGTTCCTGAATCTGTAGTTAGAGAGTTCCTTCTTACAGCGCTTCAGATTCCACGCGAAGTTATCGACAAGATCCAACTTGAACGTGTACACCGCTTCGGACAGAGAGGGCAGAGGTACGAATGCCCAATCGTTGCCAAATTTGCTTCATTTAAAGATAAAATAATGGTTAAAAGCCTGGGTAAAAGACTTGCTGGGACCAAAATTGGCATGAATGATCAGTTTCCGAAGGAAATTGCAGAACGGCGCAAAGTTCTGTATCCAATTTTCAAAGAAAATAGATTAAAAGCGAAACGAGTAGCTCTCGTCGTTGATAAACTATATATTGATAACCAGTTGTTCAGAGACACAAAGACTACTCCATGGTTATTTTAAAAATTACAAAGTTCTCATAGATGAGGAAAATAAACACAATTCAAGCCCGGTTATTGATTGTAACAATACAATAAAAAAAATATGGTTTTCTATAAATCTTCACATAAAACTAATTGAACACACAAGCACTATTTCTACATAGTGAAGATAAAAACTAAGTAAACAGAAGGCACAGTATGTGTGGATGGTGTGGTGTGTGTTTATTTTATTTGTTATGTTTGGAAAGTTGAGTGAGTGAGTAATGAAATGGTTGCATATCCCAGAGCCAATGTATTGCTGTGAGACAGGTATGAGAGGGCTTTCAATGTTGTTCAGATGATGGATATACTTTTATAATGAATTATACGTCTTATTTATTTATTGTCCTATCATGGGGAACTACATTTTTAAAATATATTATATCTAATTATTTAATATCCTATTTTTAATGGTACGGTCCATGGCCCTATAACCTAGACACCCACATGAATGGCCCAGATACTAAGGAGAAGTCCCTAACTGTTTTATGTGCATGCTGTAAGCGGTCTGTATGCAGCCAAAATGAGGTCAGAGACCAAGAGCAGCACTGCCCCCTCAAGATTCTGAGCCTGCTTGGCAGGGTTGGTCCTGCAAAGCCAAAGCCCCCTAAAGGGAGAGCATAATAAACAAGGAAATTCTCAAAGCTGCTAATGAGAACCTTGATGACCTTGTACCTAGCCGGTGGGGATTCCGGTGGGGTGCCCCCACCCAGGCAGTGGCAGTGCTGGCAACACTAGCTGCAGTAACCCATGGGGAGGGGGTCACACTCGGACATTCAGAGAGGGGGTATATTATTGTGGCCCTGGTGGCACGAAATCAAAGTCGGACTGCATGGAGATGCTTGGGAACATGGTCATGACGGATGACCGTATTGTGGGTGTTTCAGGAAGAAGGTGTACATTTGACCTCCATCATCTAGGATGTGACAATGGTAAATAAATCTCTACATTTATGCTCATTTTTTGCGCGGTCTTGCAGGCCTTCTCATGCAGCTGCAACTGCAAGTACATTTGTAAATCATGACCTATCTTGAGTTGGGCTCTGGGATGGTGCAATTGTTGAGAAAGTGAGCTTATGGTTGTGTGGGGGTAAGGGCTGAATGTGTGTGGGTGTATGTGTGTATCCCACAACTGTTGCGAAGGAAGAAGTAAAAGATGTTAGGGACAATAGAGGATGATCCACAGCTATATATAATACAAATCGAGGTGAGGGCGATGGAAATGCATTTGGCAATGGATCTGCTTCGGTTCGGTGGATGGCGCTGTGTGCTCTTTTCAAAGGATGGATCCCAGTCGGTTCAGGGCTATGGGATACAGGGGGTCGAGGGTGGTCTGCCGGGCATTGGGATGACAAGCCATCTCGAGATGAGGGCTTTTATTGGAGGTTTACTTAGTAGCAATGCAAATATCATGGTACAACTATATAGACACTCAATCATTATGTTACTTTTTAATAGGACGTTTACAAACATATATTTTGATAAAAATAATTGAAAGGTGTGTCTCATTATGGTAAGTGGTAAAATAAGTATAGCCAGTTACAATTGTAATGGCTTAGCAGACAATAAGAAAAGACGATCAGTATTTACCTGGCTAAAAGAGAAGGATTATAATATCTATTGTTTACAGGAAACCCATTCAACAGTTTTAGATGAAGTTTTGTGGAAAAAGAACTGGGGGGGCGAAATATATTTCTCCCATGGGCAAAGAAATTCAAAAGGGGTGATGGTTTTAATTAACAGTAATTTTGATCCAAATGTGCAACTTGTCCAAACAGATCCTCAAGGTAGATGGATTATTTTAAATATGTTATTGGACAATAAACAGATATGGCTTATTAACCTATACGGTCCGAATAATGATGATCCAAGCTTCTTTGACAATATATATAAGAATGTATCAACTCTACAAGCAACACTAGACTCTATTATTATAGTGGGAGATTTTAATACGGTCTTAAATACCTCTATGGACCGGAAAGGAAATCACACTACAAACTATCACCCTCAGGCACTTAAGGAAATCAGGAATGTCATGGATATATTGGAATTAGTGGATATATGGAGACTTAAATACCCTGACCTAGTGAGATATACATGGCGGAGGCTGAATCAAGCTAGTCGCCTTGACTACTTTCTTATATCATTCTCTCTGGCACCAAAAGTTAAAAAGTGTTTGATAGGACACAGAATGCGGTCGGACCATCACATAATTGGCATATATATTACTCTTACAGAATTTCCACGTGGGCGAGGATATTGGAAATTTAATCAAAGCCTACTAGATGATAAATTGTTTAGAACTACGACAGAAGAATTTATAACTGACTTTTTTAGACATAACATAGGTACAGCAGATCCCCATATTGTATGGGACACTTTTAAGTGTGCCTTTAGAGGCCATGCAATTCAGTACTCATCTATAAAACAAAAGCAATTTAGATCAAAAGAGTCCATATTAACAAAGGAAATTGAAGGACTAACAGTACAGTTAGATAACAATAAAAACGGTACCATAGAGGCACAGAATAAGTTAGAGGAAAAACAAAAAGAAATGGAGGAACTTATTCAAGAAAGATCCAGTGTAATATATTATAAAAATAAAGCGAACTGGATGGAATATGGGGAAAAATGCACCAAATTCTTTTTCAATCTTCAATATAGAAATGCTACCAAAAAAAACGTATTAAAACTTGTTACAAATGATGGAGTCACGCATGATTCACCAAATGATATTTTGAAAGAGGAAGTAAAGTACTTTAAGAATATGTTTTCGTTTCAGGCTCCTCCATCTCCACTAACTGAAACTAATTGTATGGATTTTTTCCCTAATAATAATGTAAAATTAACATCTGTACAGAAAGACTCATGTGAAGGCCTAATTACAGAGGAGGAACTACTTGATGCAATTGGGGCCTTTAAGGATGGGAAAACTCCAGGGCTGGATGGCATACCAGTGGAAGTATACAATATTTTTTTGATATACTCAAAGGACCATTATTAGCTTGTTTTAACCACTCCTATATAAATGATAGATTATCAGACACGCAACAAGAAGGTGTGATATCATTATTACTGAAACAGGACCCAAGTGGTATACATAAAGATCCAGTCCATTTAAAAAATTGGAGACCTCTTACACTTCAGTGTTGTGATGCAAAAATCCTAGCAAAATGCTTGGCGCATAGAATTAAAAAAGTTTTGTCAGATATTATTCATCCTAATCAGACAGGTTTTTTACATGGACGATACATTGGAGATAATATAAGGCAAGTACTGGAAACAATAGAACACTATGAAATATCGGGGACACCAGGCCTGGTTTTCATAGCTGATTTTGAAAAGGCTTTTGATAAAGTACGACTGGAGTTTATATATAAATGCCTAGAATATTTCAATTTTGGGGAATCTCTTATAAAATGGGTTAAAATTATATATAGTAACCCTAGGTGTAAAATAGTAAATAATGGCTACATCTCAGAAAGTTTTAAACTATCTAGAGGAGTAAAACAAGGTTGTCCACTATCGGCATATCTATTTATTATTGCCATCGAAATGTTACCTGTTAAAATTAGATCAAACATTAATATTAAGGGATTAGAAATCCAGGGCCTAAAAACTAAGGTGTCATTGTACGCTGATGATTCATGTTTTCTTTTAAAACCACAACTAGAGTCTCTCCACGGCCTCTTAGAGGATCTAGATACATTTGCTATCCTCTCTGGATTAAAACCAAATTATGATAAATGTACCATATTACGTATTGGATCACTAAAAAATACACATTTTACATTGCCATGTAGTTTACCAATTAAATGGTCTGACGGAGATGTGGACATACTCGGTATACAAATCCCAAAAGAAAGAAATGATCTCACTCCAATAAATTTTTATAGAAAGTTAGCAAAAATAGATAAGATCTTGCTACCATGGAAAGGAAAATACCTGTCTATTTGTGGGAAAATCACCCTGATTAACTCTTTAATCATATCACAGTTTACCTATTTGCTTATGGTTTTGCCTACACCTAGTGACCTGCTTTTTAAATTATATGAACAAAAAATATTCCATTTTATTTGGAACGGCAAGCCAGATAAAATTAAAAGGGCCTATTTATATAACGAATATGAATTCGGAGGGCAGAAATTATTAAATATTAAAGCGTTAGACCTCTCACTAAAGGCATCAGTCATACAAAAGTTATACTTAAATCCAAACTGGTTCTCTAGTAAATTGATAAGAATGTCTCATCCTATGTTCAAGAAGGGCCTTTTTCCCTTTATTCAGATTACACCTGCTCACTTTCGGTTGTTTGAAAAGGAAATAATCTCCAAAATATCTTTATTTTTTAAACAAGCCTTAGAAAGTTGGTTGCAATTTCAGTTTAATCCACCTGAAAGGACGGAACAAATAGTACAACAAATATTGTGGTTAAATTCAAATATAGTAATTGATAAAAAAACTGTATTTATCGAAGAAATGTTTAAAAAAGGTATAATTTTTGTGAATGATATCATAAATAGGACTGGTGGAGTAATGTCACACATGCAGCTAACACAGACATATGGAAATGTCTGCTCTACCCAAAATTACAACCAATTAATTGCAGCATTACCACAAAAATGGAAGAGGCAAGTAGAAGGGGAAAAAAGTAAGGAACTTGTATGTCGGCCCTATATTAAAGAACATAAATGGTTAAAGAAAAGTGTGATAAATAAAAACATATACCAATTTAATTTAAGGACCAAAAAACTGACAGCTGTGCCATATAAATTGCAAAATAGTTGGGAAGAGATTTTTGATGTACCCATTCCATGGCACATGGTTTATGAATTGATACGCAAAACAACGCCGGATTCAAAACTTCGAATTTTTCAATTTAAATTACTGTACAAAATTCTTGCAACTAATAGAATGTTATATATATGGGGGATACAATCTTCCCAGCTCTGCAGATTCTGCTGTGAGGAGGCAGAGTCACTAGATCATTTATTTTGGTATTGTCCGTATGTAGCTCGTTTTTGGTCACAGGTCCAGGAATGGCTGAAGAATTGCAACATTTGCGTAGAACTAACGCTACAGATAGCAATACTGGGGGATTTGAAAAGCCATAGTCAATCAATCAATAATATAATAATTATTTTAGCAAAAAAATGTATTTTTAATTTACAATCCGTGGAAGCTATGAGAATAGGAAGATTCAAATCTTTTGTGAAGCATCACAGCACAGTTGAAAAATATATGGCAAATAAAAATCCGAAATGGATGATGTTGGAAGATAGATGGGAAGGGTTGAGTGGAGCTGAAGGGTGGGACTAATAACAAGATAAACAATGTAGGGCATACGGGATCTGTGAAATGTGTATAGGGGCGGAGCTTTTGTGAAATAGCACAGTTACAAGTGGAAATCAAACTGGATGGACAACAGAAATAGAGGAAGGACTAAGAACAAACAAGAGAGAACTATTATAAAGTAGACTGTGTCTGTAAAATGTGTATAAGATGTATAAATTGAAGGTAAAAACAGAAATGTTTATCAGTTTACTCCAATTGGGGGATCGGTGGTAGGGTTTGCGGGGAATAATAATAAAGGTATATTCTTTAAAAAAGTATGTATGTCTATATAGGTATGTGTATGTATATATGTGTATATGTATGCATACGTGTATGGATATATATATTTACCCCAAAAAATATGGGGGATTGGAAATGATGCAGACGATTACATTGGAAGCAACATTCTTTCCGCAATATTAAGCTGATCCACCCCCAAAAAAATAAAATAAAATATAAAAAAAATAAAAATAATAATAAATAATAAAAAATAAAAATAAAAAAAAAGTACATTTTTGGAATTTCTTCCCTTCTTAATGCTTTTGAGCCAATCAGTTGTGTTGTGACAAGGTATGGTTGGTATACATAAGATAGCTGTCACGACTTCCGCCGAAGTCGGTCCCTCTCCTTGTTCGGGTGGCGTTCGGCGGTCGACGTCACCGGTCTTTTAGCCATCGCGATCCACTTTTAATTTTCCATTTGTTTTGTCTTTGTTTTCCACACATCTGGTTTCTATTCCCCAATTACATGTTCATGTATTTAACCCTCTGTTTCCCACATGTTTTTTGTGCGTGATTGTTTCTATGTTCATTTCGGTTCATGATGGCTGGTTTTTCGACGGGTGCTGTTTTCACCCGTGCGTAATATTTACTGTTTGTATTTGGTCAAGTGTATTTGTTTACATTGTGCCTTTAATTTTGAGTAAAGTACGTTGCTCACTCATTTTGCTCTCCTGCGCCTGACTTCATGCACCAGCTACACTCACCATCTGACAATAGCCCTGTTTGGTAAAAGACCAAGTCCATATTATGGCAAGAACAGCTCAAATAAGCAAAGAGAAACAATAGTCAATCATTACTTTAAGACATGAAGGTCAGTCAAGCAGGAACATTTCAAGAACTTCAAGAAAGTTTCTTTAAGTGCAGTCGCAAAAACAATCAAGCGCTAGGATGAAACTGGCTCTCATGAGGACCGCCACAGGAAAGGAAGACCCGGAAGACCCAGAGTTACCGCCTCTGCAGAGGATAAGTTCATTAGAGTTACCAGCCTCAGATATCGGCAATTAACTGCAATTCACAGAGTAAAAATAAAAAAAATATCTCGACATCAACTGTTCATAGGAGACTGTATGAATCAGGCCTTCATGGTTGAAGGACACTACTAAAGGACACCAATAAGAAGAAGAGACTTGCTTTGGCAAAGAATCATGAGCAATGGACATTAGACCGGTGGAAATCTGTCCTTTGGATTGATGTGTCCAAATTTGAGATTTTTGGCTCCAACCACTGTGTCTTTGTGAGACACAGAGTAGGTGAACAGATAACCTTTGCATGTGTGGTTCCCACCGTGAAGCACGAAGGAGGAGGTGTGATGGTGTGGGGGTGCTTTGCTGGTGAAGCTGTCTGTGATTTATTAGAATTCAAGGCACACTTAACCAGCATGTCTACCACACCACTCTGCAACGATATGCCATTCCATCTGTTTTGCGCTTAGTGGGACTATAATTTGTTTTTCAACATAACAATGACCCAAAACACACCTCTAGGCTGTGTAAAGGCTATTTGACCAAGAAGGAGAGTGATGGAGTGCTGCATCAGATGACCTGGCCTCCACAATCACCCGACCTCAACCCAATTGAGATGGTTTGGGATGAGTTGAACCGCAGATTGGAGGAAAAGCAGCCAACAAGTGCTCAGCATACGTGGGAACTCCTTCAAGACTGTTGGTAAAGCATTCCAGGTGACTACCTCTTGAAGCTGGTTGAGAGAATGCCAAGAGGGCTGAAAGGACAGCATGTTTGGTGTGTAGGAATATTGAAGGGCTGAGAGGACAGCATGTTTGGTGTGTAGGAGTATTGAAGGGCTGAGAGGACAGCATGTTTGGTATGTAGGAGTATTGAAGGGCTGAGAGGACAGCATGTTTGGTATGTAGGAGTATTGAAGGGATGAGAGGACAGCATGTTTGGTATGTAGGAGTATTGAAGGGCTGAGAGGACAGCATGTTTGGTATGTAGGAGTATTGAAGGGCTGAGAGGACAGCATGTTTGGTATGTAGGAGTATTGAAGGGCTGAGAGGACAGCATGTTTGGTATGTAGGAGTATTGAAGGGCTGAGAGGACAGCATGTTTGGTATGTAGGAGTATTGAAGGGCTGAGAGGACAGCATGTTTGACACCTTGGGAGAATATCGCAATGTGAGGATGGAAAGTGTCTTTTTTTGATCGTTTTTCTTTTTTGTTGGTGAACATTTTATGGCTCATATTATCGAACTGGTCGAATGGTATGAATCCAGTAATGGTTGTCATTTCACTTGAACAGTTATAGAGGTAACATCATAGCCTGGCCCCAGATCTCTGAGTGCTCTCCTGTTTGGCATAACTATCAGAGTAGGCAAGACAGCACAAACAAATCCAGAACCAGGATAGTGATATCTTTCAGATAGTTCAAATGTAGCACGTCTCTAATTCATCTTTAGTTGAGAATACATTGAAATATAGTAAAGATATCAATGAGGGATATTTTCTTCCATTACATGACACAATCTGGTTCATGTGAAGAGCTTACTGGTGTTGAGTACGGCCTCAACACTCCTCAGTCTGTTCAGCGGAAAAGAAGAGGATTCAGGATGACAGAAAGGCACACAAAGAAGACCTAAAGATTTAGGACAATGAGGATTTCTGGGAGGATTATCTGCTTTGAAGTGTGAATCAAAATGTAATTCAAAGCCAATCTTAGGAACTGACAGCAAGATATATTTTTGGAACATTATATATAGTATCTATCATCTTTCAGCTACTTGAGATGAGAAGATACTGACACTGGGCAGAGTAAGATGTTGAGATGAGAAGATACTGACACTGAGCAGAGTAAGATGTTGAGATGAGAAGATACTGACACTGGGCAGAGTAAGATGTTGAGATGAGAAGATACTGACACTGAGCAGAGTAAGATGTTGAGATGACAGGCTACTGACACTGGGCAGAGTAAGATGTTGAGATGAGAAGATACTGACACTGGGCAGAGTAAGATGTTGAGATGAGAAGATACTGACACTGGGCAGAGTAAGATGTTGATATGAGAAGATACTGACACTGGGCAGAGTAAGATGTTGATATGAGAAGATACTGACACTGAGCAGAGTAAGATGTTGAGATGAGAAGATACTGACACTGGGCAGAGTAAGATGTTGATATGAGAAGATACTGACAATGGGCAGAGTAAGATGTTGAGATGAGAAGATACTGACACTGGGCAGAGTAAGATGTTGAGATGAGAAGATACTGACACTGGGCAGAGTAAGATATTGAGATGAGAAGATACTGACACTGGGCAGAATAAGATGTTGATATGAGAAGATACTGACACTGGGCAGAGTAAGATGTTGAGATGAGAAGATACTGACACTGGGCAGAATAAGATGTTGAGATGACAGGCTACTGACACTGGGCAGAATAAGATGTTGACAGTTAGATCTTGTTGTCTCCCCATGGATGGGGAATTGAAAGTACAGTGGCTTGCGAAAGTATTCACCCCCCTTTGCATTTTTCCTATTTTGTTGCTTTACAACTTGGAATTAAAATAGATTTTTTGGGGGGGGGGGGGTTGTGTTATTTGATATACACAACATGCCAACCATTTTGAAGATGCAAATTTTTTTTTATTGTGAAACAAACAATAAATAAGACAAAAACACTGAAAATTTGAGCATGCATAACTTTTCAACCCCCCAAAGTCAGTACTTTGTAGAGCCACCTTTTGCAGCAATTACAGCTGCAAGTCTCTTGGGGTATGTCTCTATAAGCTTGGCACATCTAGCCACTGGGATTTTTGCCCATTCTTCAAGGCAAAACTGCTCCAGCTCCTTCAAACTGCTGGTGTACAGCAATCTTTAAGTCATACCACAGATTCTCATTTGGATTGAGGTATGTGCTTTGACTAGGCCATTTCAAGACATTTAAATGTTTTCCCTTAAACCACCCGAGTGTTGCATTAGCAGTATGCTTAGGGTCATTGTCCTGCTGGAATGGGAACCCTGTTCCAGTCTCAAATCTCTGGAAGACTGAAACAGGTTTCCCTCAAGGATTTCCCTGTATTTAGCGCCATCCATAATTTCTTAAATTCTAACCAGTTTCCCAGTTCCTGCCGATGAAAAACATCCCCACAGCATGATGTAGCCACCACCATGCTTCACTGTGGGGATGGTGTTCTCGGGGTGATGAGAGATGTTGGGTTTGCGCCAGACATAGCATTTCCCTTGATGGCCAAAAAGCTACATTTTAGTCTCATCTGACCAGAGTACCTTCTCCCATATGTTTGGGGAGTCTCCCACATGCCTTTGGTTGAACACCAAATGTGTTTACTTATTTTCTCTTTAATTAAGCAATGGCTTTTTTTCTGGCCACTCTTCCACAAATCCCAGCTCTGTGGGGTGTACGGCTTAAAGTGGTCCTATGGACAGATACTCCAATCTCCGCTGTGGAGCTTTGCAGCTCCCTCAGGGTTATCTTGATCTTTTTGTTGCCTCTCTGATTAATGCCCTCGTTGCCTGGTCTGTGAATTTTGGTGTGCGGCCCTCTTGGCATGTTTGTTGTTGTGCCATATTCTTTGCATTTTTTACTAATGAATTTAATGGTGCTCCGTGGGATGTTCAAAGTTTCAGATTTTTTTTATACCCCTGATCTGTATTTCTCCACAACTTTGTCCCTGACCTGTTTGGAGAGCTCCTTGGTCTTCATGGTGCCACTTGCTTGGCGGTGCCACTTGCTTAATGGTGTTGCAGACTCTGGGGCCTTTCAGAACAGGTATGAGATCATGTGACACTTAGATTGCACACAGGTGGACTTTATTTAACTAATTATGTGACTTCTGAAGGTAATTGGTTGCACCAGATCTTATTTAGGGGCTTCATAGCAAAGGGGGTGAATACATATGCACGTACCACTTTTCCGTTAATTTTCTTTTAGAATTTTCGAAAAAAGTTATTTTTTTCATTTCACTTCACCAATTTGGACTATTTTGTGTATGTCCATTACATGAAATCCAAATAAAATCCATTTAAATTACAGGTTGTAATGTTACAAAATAGGAAACAACGCAAAGGGAGATGAATACTTTTGCAAGGCACTGTATCACCCTGCTATATAATATCTTCCTTTCTACATGCTACTTGTATTAGTCTCCAACCCAACTCTGGCCTTTTGCCATGTTCAACGAGACCACATCACATAACACACTTCAAACCTATTTCAAAATGTTTCTCACCACAGCAGCCGAGCTGACACCACTCTAGCGCCTTCCATCCACTTTCTTCCATTAGAGAAAAGCGACACTACCTCTTTCATTCTTTTCCTTTCATCAGAGCTCCCCTCCTTCTATCTCTCATTCCCTCCCAGCTACACTTTGAGCACAGCATCACTGTGGGCCCCCGGTCCCACAACAGGGCTTCTGCTGGCTGCTGTCATCCATCTTAAAGGCTCTTTCCATGCAGGTACAGTAGATGTTCAAACTCTGATCCAGCGGCTGCCTGCCTACACCATTAAGTGGCTCCATGACTCCAGCTTCTGTCAACAATCATTTCCAATTAGGGCGGCAATTTTGTGCTGAGCATCATGAGGGTTCCGGGGAGGACTGTGCTAGTGTAGCTCATATTCCAGAAACTTTGAGGTTGGGAGACAGGTTGTGAGACACTCCCCTATTGCTGACTACAAATGATCTTTAACTGGGCTAATATCTCATTAACTAGCAACAGATATGAACAAAATGTGCACATGTGGCTACATGCAGCTCTGGCTTTAATCTCAAAACAATGCATCTACTCACGACTGCTAATGCTGTAAACACAGTCCAGTTCAAAGTAAATGGCATAGATCCATATATGGCAAGGGTCTATTTGCATATATGCCTACTGCAGCTCTGGTTACGCTGCACCGGTATGTGTAGAGTACGGGCTGAGTTGTGCATGTCAATGCAATAGAATCCTACTCCAATGCTACAACAAAATCTCTTGCATAGTTAATTTGTTTCGGTATGTTACATTGAAAGTGGTTAATAGTGTATTGATTCGATGACAATTGCCACAGTAAAGGGACATGTTGATAGTGTTAACAGGGAAAGCTCTAGAACAATGGTCACCAACCTTTTCCGAGTCAAGATCACTTTCTGAGTCAAAATGCAAGCTGAGATTTACTGCTCAGATTTTCTTTTAACACGACTTACAAAGCCTATGCACATGAACTAATTGAAAACAGTACTGAAGCAATGAGGTTTGTGCAGTAAGTTATTATCTTATATTGTTGTTCAGGCCATTTTTACATTTGAGGTAGGCTATATGATCAGACCGGTAATAGATCCGTTTGTTGTATTACTTGATCACAGCTGAGTGATCATACATTTAAATCATTTGCTTTTAAAAAAGAAATGTCACTGGGCTGATGGTGCCTGCATCCGATGGTCAGTCTCAGTGGAGGGAGAGAGCAGCAGACTGAGGGTCGCCTCTCAACATCCCTCCGCTCTCCCTTCCCTCCACTGACACTGACCAAAAAGAGACACCATGTTACTGCTGATGGCGGAACTCAAGTCGCACCGCATTATTTCTGCCTCATGCATAAATTCATGTCGTTCCTTCTCTCCTGAACAGAGAAAGTGAAATATTCCTTGACGTAAAAACATACCCAAACTGCTAAAAATAACAAGAAGGCAAGCCTATAGACTTTGCTACTCATTCATTACTGCTGCAGTGCTTGTTGTAGCACTCAGTGGAAATAGGAAGAACGCCCGTGTTATGGCTTATAAAAGTGTTGAATACAAAGTATTGACAGTGCTGAGTAGCTCTTTGCTGTATTCGTTGACAGTTCTCTCTAGTCATGGTTTTCAACGTTTTGAAATCTCACAGTATCAACTTCGCTATTACGTTCTTGTATGCCTGCTACGTTACTACAGAGACGGTAATCTGAGCTATAGTGCACTTGATTTGCTCTCTGGGCCCACTGGGAAGACAGAGTTTATACCTTCAGACACATGAAATGTTTCAAAATGGCAAAAGTTGGCCTACCTTGCGCGAAGGGCAGCTGAATCAGGTGCACATACCGCCAACCGAGACTAATAAAAACAATAGGAACACAAAGCTTTATCGTTGAGTTTTTTACAGAAATGTTTGGGGATCGACGATCACGATCGACCGGTTGGTGACCACTGCTCTAGAAAGTTGATGGTTCAATCACATGTTTTTCTCCATGGGGGCTATTTATTCTGCGCTACAGTCCCCTGGGAGCTGCGCGGCAGTCTCGGAGCAATCGTCTGCACACACCAACACAGTCGTGAAGAAGGGACGACCACGCCTGTTCCTACATCACCACTTGGTTTGGCAACTGCTTGGCATCTGACCGCAAGGCACTACAGAGGGTAATGCATACAGCCCAGTATATCACTGGGGCCAAGCTCCCTGCCATACAGGACCTCTATACCAGGCGATGTCAGAGGAAGGCCCTAAACATGTTCAAAGACTCAAGCCACCCAAGTCATAGACTGTTCACTCTGCTACTGCACGGCAAGCAGTACCGATGTAGCAAGTCTGCCACCAACAGGACCCTAAAGAGCTTCTACCCCCAAGCCATAGACTGCTAAATAGTTAGTTATTAGTAGCTATTGGTTAATTATTTAACTCGCTGCATTGATCCTTTTTGCACTAACTCTTTTGACTCATCACATACGCTGCTGGTACTGTTTATTATCTATCCTGTTGCCTAGTTACTTTATCCCCGTCCCTTATCCCCTGCTCATCGACTCTGTACTCTGTACGGTTGGACGGTTGGACCATCTTTCATGAAAATAAAAATGGTAAAACATTAAAAAAGTTTACATTTTTAGCTAAAACTATACTAAATATGTTCACGTCACCAAATAATTGATTAGATCTACGATAGCATCAACAGAACTCTGTAGCACCATGGTGTAGCCGGAGGACAGCTAGCTGGTACATTGACTTCAATACAAAACCTAGAAGGCTCATGGTTCTCACCCCCTTCCATAGACTTACACAGTAATTATGACAACTTCCGGAGGACGTCCTCCAACCTGTGAGAGCTCTTGCAGCATGAACTGACATGTTGTCCACCCAATCAAAGTATCAGAGAATCAATCTAGTACTGAAAGCATAAGCTACAGCTAGCTAGCACAGCAGTGTATAAAATGTGATGAGTAGTTGACTCAAAGAGAGAGAAAGAGAATAGATTAACAATTTTGAACAATTGAATTTCTTCCAAAATAAAGGAGAAGCAAGAAAGAGATAGAGAGAGAGATTTTGTCCCCAAATTTTTTTTTACTTTCAGTTTCACTTACTTAGTTAGCAAATGCAGCTAGCTAGTTTAGCTTACTCAAACACTCCGGGGCCCACCGGTGTTAGTGCCAAACTTCTTACTGACTGTATACTGTAACTTTACTGCATGATTGTAGCGTGTTTACTAACGTGTTAGTTATATATAGCTATGTTGACTATGACATTACTTTAGCTAATATGGGGACAATGATGTAGGCTGTGTGTCGTGGTTATGATATGGTTTGGCTTGGAAAGTTTTTTTTCCCCTGGTCACATTACAGCTGATGTGTTGTCCACAAGCAAAGGGAAAGGTGACAGGAGGAGAGACCATAGATGTAAGAAGGACTACAACATGGCTGCTATGAAAGTGAACTCTGTTGACGTGTGATCAGGGGTGTTTTCATTCCACCGTTTCTTAAACGGAAGCAAACAAAACGGTGATAAACATACCTGAATTTGTCCAATAGAAACTCTTGTTTACAACTGCTGGACTAATGATAACACCCTAGATCAGCGAGATGCAGGCAAGAGTGTGCAAGGCGGTATTGAATGTGTTACTGTGTGTCTGTCACCTCAAATATCTCTCTCGACATGTGTGCACCTACGTTGTAAACTTTCTTTCATAGGCCAGGTTGTGGCAGCCTCATGATGGGTATAGGACAAATGTAAGTATTATGTAGTAGCTTAACCCTTTCGCTGTTACATTGAACTGGGTGAATGGAATAGAAATATAAATAAGTCCATGCTCATAATTTTTTTTAATCCTCCCTCGTCTTAAATGGAACCGACCGCCACTGCCGTGTATATAGCCAAGTTATCGTTACTCTTTGTGTATTTTATTTCTTGTGTTAATATTTTTCTATTTTTCTATGTTTTTTCTCTCCGCATTGATGGGAAGGGCAGGTAAGTAAGCATTTCACCGTTAGTCTATTGTGTAGACGTGTTTACGAAGAATGTGAAAAATAAAATTTGATTTGATTTGACACATTTCCGAAGGTAATGAATTCAGAAGTTATTCATTATTAAAGGGGGACTGCGCTGGGATTGGGATTTCAATCAAGGTCTAAGTGTGTATGAGAGCTGGTGCCTCTTTTGCATCACTTGAACAGGCCAAATAACTAATCAGGCCTTGGCCCACCTTGGTTATAGCCAAGTGACTCGCAGGCCTTGGCCCACCTTGGTTATAGCCAAGTGACTCGCAGGCCTTGGCCCACCTTGGTTATAGCCAAGTGACTCGTCAGGCCTTGGCCCACCTTGGTTATAGCCAAGTGACTCGCAGGCCTTGGCCCACCTTGGTTATAGCCAAGTGACTCGTCAGGCCTTGGCCCACCTTGGTTATAGCCAAGTGACTCGTCAATCCTTGGCCCACCTTGGTTATAGCCAAGTGACTCGTCAGGCCTTGGCCCACCTTGGTTATAGCCAAGTGACTCGTCAGGCCTTGGCCCACCTTGGTTATAGCCAAGTGAATCATCATGCCTTGGCCCACCTTGGTTATAGCCAAGTGACTCGTCAGGCCTTGGCCCACCTTGGTTATAGCCAAGTGAATCATCATGCCTTGGCCCACCTTGGTTATAGCCAAGTGAATCATCATGCCTTGGCCCAACCTTGGTTATAGCCAAGTGACCACAATGGGGTTCTTGGTTGAGAGAATGCATGTGCAAAACTGTCATCAAGACAAAGGGTGGCTATTTTGAAGAATCTCAAATATATGTCAGCGTCTAGGTGATGTGGGCAAGGCGGAGTCAGGCGCAGGACACAGGGATGAGTAATAATAGTAACTTTACTCAAAAATAATCTTCCAACAAGGAGAACAAAAATCCAGAATCACATAAACGAGACAACTGACAACAATAAACACACAAAACCATGATGGCTCCAGAGGGTTAAATAGGGAAACAATTCAAATGTAATGGGAACCAGGTGTGTACAATCAAGACAAAACAAATGGAAAAATAAATGTAGATCGGTGGAGGCTAGAAAGCCGGTGACGTCGACCGCCGAACGCCGCCCGAACAAGGAGAGGCACCAACTTCGGCGGAAGTCGTGACAATATAACATATATTTTGATTTGTTTAACCCTCTTTTGGTTACTATGTGATTCCATATGTGTTATTTCACAGTTTTGATGTCTTCACTGTTATTCTACAATTTTAAAAATAGTAAAAATAAAGAAAAACCCTGGAATGAGTAGGTGTGTCCAAACTGTTGACCTGGTAGTGTACGTCTTCAGTTTTTTTATTCAAGACTTTATGCATAGACCTATTAATAGACCTAGACTACCTTGACGTTTGTTTATTGGGTGGGTAAGCCTATTCTGTAGACTTGGCCATTCCAGACTGTCTCCCCACCTCATACATACTCACACTTGTTTGTATTTGTTATTAACATGCATCATGGTTTAAATGTCGAACAGGACGTGGATGTGATGTTGTGATAATGTGGGGGTAATGTCTGTAATGGTAATGCCTCTCTTTATCTCCCTCTGTCTCTTGCATCTCTCCCCCACGACTCTCGACAGTTGCCACCCTCTCTCTTCCCCAACTATCTCTCCCCATCCCCTCCACACACACCTCTCTCCATCTCTGTCAGTTAAGATACTCACAGCAGGAACTCTGAGATCTAATCTTGCTGTTGTGATTAGAATCACTGTGTGAAGCCTAAAGTGTTGGATCAGTCTGTTACAGCTGTCGGCATGGATACTTCGCCAGCAGGACATTACCTAAATCATATTTTCTATCAAGCCATTTTATTTCCCTAAACCAGCATGAACTTGTATAATTTAGCTAGAATGAAATCTTGACATGGTATATTATTGTTAATATACAGGAATTACCACCATGGCGAAACAATTTAATTTTAAACAGTAAGTGCATAACACTGAGAAACGTACTCGATATGTGAATTTAATGTTTGCAATAACAGACGTATCCCCACATAAGTCAATGCAGCTCATTGTGAATGTAAGACATTTCAGCTTGTTCCACTTAATCTTAACACCCTTTGAAATGAGGCTGCTCACTTGGTGCTCATGTGATTACTTCATTATAATTCATTAAATAAAAGAGTCCTCCTCATATTGTATGGAGAATGCTATAGTGGATATTACCATACTTAGCTGGCCTGACCCTCAACATTCTGACTGTAACCTTTGATAGTAACCTTTACAGGTCACGTTTCCTGTCAGCAATCCAGGAAAGCCCCCACTTTACCATTAAATGACGTCCTCAAAGTGACCTCTTTGTTATCTACAAGCCAGTGGTTTTCCAACCTCTCCTCAGGAACGCCCAGATGTTTCACAAGTGTGTTGTAGCCTTGAACTATCTCACCTGATTGATGATGAGTCAAGGGCTTGATGATTGATTCACCGAGTCAAGGGCTTGATGATTGATTCACCTAGTCAAGGGCTTGATGATTGATTCACCTAGTCAAGGGCTTGATGATTGATTTACCTAGTCAAGGGCTTGATGATTGATTCACCTAGTCAAGGGCTTGATGATTGATTCACCTAGTCAAGGGCTTGATTATTGGTTGACAAGATGAATCAGGTGTGCTAGTTCTAGAATAGATCAAATACATTAACCGGCTGGGGGTCCCTGAGGAGATGTTTGGACCGGCTGGGGGTCCCTGAGGAGATGTTTGGACCGGCTGAGGGTCCCTGAGGAGATGTTTGGACCGGCTGGGGGTCCCTGAGGAGATGTTTGGACTGGCTGGGGGTCTCTGAGGAGATGTTTGGACCGGCTGGGGGTCCCTGAGGAGATGTTTGGACCGGCTGGGGGTCCCTGAGGAGATGTTTGGACCGGCTGGGGGTCCCTGAGGAGATGTTTGGACCGGCTGAGGGTCCCTGAGGAGATGTTTGGACCGGCTGGGGGTCCCTGAGGAGATGTTTCGACCGGCTGAGGGTCCCTGAGGAGATGTTTGGACCGGCTGGGGGTCCCTGAGGAGATGTTTGGACCGGCTGGGGGTCCCTGAGGAGATGTTTGGACCTGCTGGGGGTCCCTGAGGAGAGATTTGGACCTGCTGGGGGTCCCTGAGGAGAGATTTGGACCGGCTGGGGTTCCCTGCGGAGAGATTTGGACCGGTTGGGGGTCCCTGAGGAGAGATTTGGACCGGCTGGGGGTCCCTGAGGAGATGTTTGGACCGGTTGGGGGTCCCCGAGGAGATGTTTGGACCGGCTGGGGGTCCCAGAGGAGATGTTTGGACCGGCTGGGGGTCCCTGAGGAGAGATTTGGACCTGCTGGGGGTCCCTGAGGAGAGATTTGGACCTGCTGGGGGTCCCTGAGGAGAGATTTGGACCGGCTGGGGGTACCCGGGGAGAGGTATAAGAACCACTGTAGTAAGCTTCTAGCCTGATTAAATAATGGCGGGCATAGCATTAAGTCTGGTTTAGTCAGGCTATGTAGAACCAAGTACATAGAACAGGCCTGCTGAACGGCTATGGAGATGTATTCCCAGTATATCATCAATACTTTACATTTTATTTAACCAGGCAAGTCAGTTATGAAAAAAATCATATTTACAATGACAGCCTACCCCGGGCCAATTGTGCACCGCCCTATGGGACTCCCAATCACAGCTGGTTGTGATATAGCCTGGAATTGAACCAGTGTCTATATTGACACCTTGGAACACTGAGATGCAGTGCCTTAGACCACTGCGCCACTCAGGAGCCCATTACTTGAATGGACTATGGTGCTATCAAATGAACAACAGGGGGCAAGGTAGGCAACGTGAAAATACTGTGTGTAATAAAACTATTACAATGGTTTGAATGAGGAGAAACAAATTTACAGAAAAGCAATGAGATGATTCTTAGCCTTAGCTGATAATCAAATTGAAATGCATATGATTGACTATACATGGTAATAATGGGATAGAAATGGTGTTTCCCACAATCTAATATGACCTTTGTACCTTCAAGTTAAGAAGCATCACAACTTAAACCAACGTTCAATTTCTTTGAGGTCTTTAACTTCTCCACATAGATGTGTATAACTAGTCCCCGTATTGTCTTCACTCTCTTTCTCCAAAGGCCTGAGTATTCAACCTATACTTTATTGCAGACAGGAGTTGGCTGAAAACTTTGAAAGTAGTCAGCCAGTGTCCTGCTAGATCTGTGTGCTGTAGTTATCTTGTGGATACTTCTACACCTCCTCTATTTAAAGTCAGCACAAGTCAAGTGCCCCCTGCTTTCCTTCCACCAAGCCCAAAACCTTCCTCACACCAAGCCCAAAGCCTCCCTTCCACCAAGCCCAAAGCCTCCCTTCCACCAAGCCCAAAACCTTCCTCACACCAATCCCAAAGCCTTCCTCACACCAATCCCAAAGCCTCCCTTCCACCAATCCCAAAGCCTCCCTTCCACCAAGCCCAAAGCCTTCCTCACACCAAGCCCAAAGCCTCCCTTCCACCAAGCCCAAAGCCTCCCTTCCACCAAGCCCAAAACCTTCCTCACACCAATCCCAAAGCCTTCCTCACACCAATCCCAAAGCCTCCCTTCCACCAAGCCCAAAGCCTCCCTTCCACCAATCCCAAAGCTTCCCTTCCACCAATCCCAAAGCCTACCTTCCACCAAGCCCAAAGCCTTCCTCACACCAAGCCCAAAGCCTCCCTTCCACCAAGCCCAAAGCCTCCCTTCCACCAAGCCCAAAGCCTCCCTTCCACCAAGCCCAAAGCCTTCCTCACACCAAGCCCAAAGCCTTCCTCACACCAAGCCCAAAGCCTCCCTTCCACCAAGCCCAAAGCCTCCCTTCCACCAAGCCCAAAGCCTCCCTTCCACCAATCCCAAAGCCTCCCTTCCACCAATCCCAAAGCCTACTTTCCACCAAGCCCAAAGCCTTCCTCACACCAAGCCCAAAGCCTTCCTTCCACCAAGCCCAAAGCCTCCCTTCCACCAAGCCCAAAGCCTCCCTTCCACCAAGCCCAAAGCCTCCCTTACACCAAGCCCAAAGCCTTCCTCACACCAAGCCCAAAGCCTTCCTCACACCAAGCCCAAAGCCTCCCTTCCACCAAGCCCAGAGCCTCCCTTCCACCAAGCCCAAAGCCTCCCTTCCACCAAGCCCAGAGCCTCCCTTCCACCAAGCCCAAAGCCTTCCTCACACCAAGCCCAAAGCCTCCCTTCCACCAAGGCCAAAGCCTCCCTTCCACCAAGCCCAAAGCCTTCCTCACACCAAGCCCAAAGCCTCCCTTCCACCAAGCCCAAAGCCTCCCTTCCACCAAGCCCAAAGCCTTCCTCACACCAAGCCCAAAGCCTCCCTTCCACCAAGCCCAAAGCCTCCCTTCCACCAAGCCCAAAGCCTTCCTCACACCAAGCCCAAAGCCTTCCTTCCACCAAGCCCAAAGCCTCCCTTCCACCAAGCCCAAAGCCTTCCTCACACCAATCCCAAAGCCTACCTTCCACCAAGCCCAAAGCCTTCCTTCCACCAAGCCCAAAGCCTTCCTCACACCAATCCCAAAGCCTCCCTTCCACCAAGCCCAAAGCCTCCCTTCCACCAAGCCCAAAGCCTCCCTTCCACCAAGCCCAAAGCCTTCCTTCCACCAAGCCCAAAGCCTCCCTCACACCAAGCCCAAAGCCTTCCTCACACCAAGCCCAAAGCCTTCCTCACACCAAGCCCAAAGCCTTCCTTCCACCAAGCCCAAAGCCTCCCTTCCACCAAGCCCAAAGCCTTCCTCACACCAAGCCCAAAGCCTTCCTCACACCAAGCCCAAAGCCTTCCTCACACCAAGCCCAAAGCCTTCCTCACACCAAGCCCAAAGCCTTCCTCACACCAAGCCCAAAGCCTCCCTTCCACCAAGCCCAAAGCCTTCCTCACACCAAGCCCAAAGCCTCCCTTCCACCAAGCCCAAAGCCTCCCTTCCACCAAGCCCAAAGCCTTCCTCACACCAAGCCCAAAGCCTTCCTCACACCAAGCCCAAAGCCTTCCTCACACCAAGCCCAAAGCCTCCCTTCCACCAAGCCCAAAGCCTTCCTCCCACCAAGCCCAAAGCCTCCCTTCCACCAAGCCCAAAGCCTTCCTCACACCAAGCCCAAAGCCTTCCTCACACAAAGCCGAAAGCCTTCCTCACACCCTTGAGAAATGAACGCAAAATGGACTCACAGAAATCACATTGCACTGAACAAAATCCAGCTCAATAACACTTTGGTCTGCAATAATTTGATTTCCCAGATGGTTGTGAGAAAGAAGACATGGTGTTGGTATAGTATAATAAAGAATGGGCTGATGATAACGGGTAAAGAACGCTCACTCAGCATTCCATTACTAACACATTAGTACAGATCGGGAGAAAAGTAAGGTATACAAAATGATGGAAGAAGAGAATTAATCAGGAAATAATTCAACTCTTTGGCACATGAGAGGATGAAAAAGAAGAGAGATGACATGGAAAGACAGGAGTACAAAGACAGGTTGGGACCGTGATCTTAATGGTGTAGGCATGCAGCCGCTGGATCAGACCTGCACCTGCGTGGGAAGAGCCTTTAGGATGGATGACAGCAGCCATCAGAAGCCCTGTTGTGGGACCGGGGGCCCTCAGTGATGCTGTGTTCAAAGTGAGAGGGATGGAGGGATGGAAAGAAAAGGGTGTGATGAAAACTGTGTTGAAAGGAAAATTAGGAAAAGTGTCTATTTGCAGGATAACATGTAAAAAAAAAAAAATCCACAAATATCAATTTCACATGAGGAATTACAGATTCACATGTGGGGTTGAAATAACGTTATTCTCCTCACATGTGAAAAGCATGGTGGTGGCTTCATCATGGTAGGGGTATGCTTAACATTGGCAAAGACTGGGGAGTTTTTCAGGATGAAAAGAAACGGGATGGAGCTAAGCACAGGCAAAATAGAGGAAAACCTGCTTCAGTCTGCTTTACACCAGACACTGAGAGAGGAATTCACCTTTCAGCAGAACAATAACCTACAACACAAGGCCAAGTCTACACTGGAGTTGCTTACCAATAAGACAGTGAATGTTCCTGAGTGGCCAGGTTACAGTTTAGACTTAAATCTGCTTGGAAATCTATTGCAAGACTTGAAAATTGCTCTCTAGCCATGATCCCTAACACCTTGACAGAGCTTGAAGAATTTTGAAAAGAATAATTGGCAAATATTGCACAATACAGGTATGCAAAGCTCTTATGAGACCTTCCCAAGAACACTCACAGCTGTAATCGCTGCTAAAGGTGTTTCTAACGTGTATTGACTCATGGGGGTGAATATTTATCCTATCAAGTTATATTAGTGTTTTATTCTATCTTTAATCTTTTAAAAATATTCAAAATTTTCTTCCATTTTTACATTACATAGTATTTTGTGTAGACTATTGACCACAATGACAATGAAATCCATTTCAATCCCACTTTTGTAACATAATAAATTGTGAAAAGATCCAAGGGGGTGTAGACTTTCTTTAACACTGTACAGTATGTGTTGCTATGATCCCCTGGGATTAGTTCAGATTGTATTATGTCAGATTAGATTACAGCCTGACCTGGGTTTTTTTTACATATTTTTAAACTATTTTTAGGGTTGGTTTACTTAATGTCCTCTTATCTGACTGATGTCCTTCTCTTCTCTGCTATACCGTCCAGGTCGAACATTGATTCACAAATTAGAGAAGCACGAGGTGGCATTCTCATCTTCATTAAACAGCTACTTGACAGCAGAGCCTGTTTCATCAAAACGTTTTCCACTCTCAAAACTCGAACAAATCACCTTTAACTGAAAACAGCAGCTGTTTCAGCCGTCTCAGTGGGAGCTAATTCTTGGGATGCCCGTAGTAATTCATTCTTTGTAGGTCAGAGTGAGCACAGAATGTGCAGTGCCAAAAAACGAAAGGTTATGGTCCTGTCCATCTGTGTTTTAGGCTAAAGTACTTACCCTCTGTGATTACTCCAATAGGAGGCCAGTGGTTGGTAGTGGGGGTAGTGTTGGTTTTGCTAACAGCGTCCCTACATGGTGCTAACGTCAGCTAGTGTGCTCAGTTGGCTGGCCAAGTCCACCACTACAAGGCCTCTGTCATCTTGACCTGCGAATCCAGCAGTTTTCAGGTCCGACTTCCTCTGACTTCAATCCAGTATACCAGTGACCATCAACTCTACCCATTCTTCCCCCCCCATCTTGTTGTTTGTCCCACATTAATTCCTCTTCCCACTCTTTTTAATTGCTCTGTGGCTTTATCATAACATTTAGAGGTTACAGTTAACAAGATGGCCAATTAATCCCAAATACTAATTAGGTGGTAATGGGTTGTCACGGAGACAGCGATAGCTCCCGTTGAAAAGGGCAACACGCCTGCCTGATCCACAAACAATGACTAAGCGCTAAAATTGACACAGAGCCAAATTAGCTCGCTCATTTGAGTGGGTTAGAGACGGCTGCTTCATGGGAAATGACAGGAGCAGAATAAATGTCAAGGACATCGTCGCTAGACAACATGCAGCTTAACATCCCTGTCATTCTCTCCCTTCCTGTGGCTCATCTACTCTCACACGGGGGTATGTTGGGGACACAGAGATATGTAGCTGTTCAAATAACTGTTTTTATCAACTAAAAAGAGGCGTTATTCTGACCGGAGGTTCTTGGTCTTAACTAGTATTTTTGTACAAGTCTCCCAATGACAAAAGTCTGAATGCAAATGTTTTTATTGCAAATTAAAAGTGCAACATTTACCATACACGACTTCAAATGAAACAATGTGAAACAATGTGTGTTATAAAGAGCCAACTATTTATGCATTGTTCAGTTTACTAAACTCTAGTTAAGTAATCTCCTCATAACTAACACAGATTGTTGAAGAAAGATTTCAAATGAAATCACACTGCCAGATTATTAGGTTTATGGTACTTTTTTGCACTTGGCACAGTGCTGATCTCAACTCAGAAGGCAGCTCAAACTATTACTGTAAACTGTTGAGGTGATAATAGTCTTGCTAATATAGCCCCTTTGAGAAGTCAATGAACCAGGAAGTGCTTGAAGCATGGTGAAATAATACTAGTGTCCAATTGGAAGCACACCAGCAGCTGAAGGCTGGAAGGCTGGAAGGACGACTAGGAGACTGAGGTCCTCTAAAGTGGCTGTTCTCCTCCCTGCAGCCAGCCAGCCAGCCAGCTGTCTCTGTGTAAACCTCAGCGAGCACACTGAACGCAAAGCATGTGTGCATCCTTATCTCCTGGCCTCTGATGAGCTGCCAACAGACTGAGAGATGGGAACCAGGAGAGAGCCATACTCCCCCTGTCCTCCCTGTCCCTCCCGTCTCTCCCGTCCTCCCCATCCCTCCTGTACTCTCCCGTCCTCCCCATCCCTCCTGCACCCCCTCCTGTACTCCCCTTTCCTCCCCATCCCTCCTGTACTCTCCTTTCCCCCCAGCCCTCCTGCGCTCCCTCCTGTACTCTCCAGTCCTCCCTCACCCAGCTATTCCGGGAGTTTCTGATATGCGTTGCAATTTCCTGCTTAAATATCATCCCAAAAAAACTTTGTATAAACACATACTGTAAAAACACACACACACACACTTCCTCAGTTTTATCTCCCAGCCTCCCGCAGGCTACAGCGTGGCCTGAAGCTATCTCTAGCAGCAGAGGCACAGTCTTCCTCAGGGGATCCACATCTAGAAAGACCTTTAGTACCATGCAGTACACAGGTCAGATCAGAGGAAAGCTCTCTCTCTCCTTCCCTCTCGATTTCTCTGCCCTCCCCTCTCCCTCTTTTTTCTCTCTCTGGCTTCAAAAAACTTTTTCTCCCTACATCTTCCTTCCTTCTTCTCTTCTCTTCTCTTCTCTTCTCTTCTCTTCTCTTCTCTTCTCTTCTCTTCTCTTCTCTTCTCTTCTCTTCTCTTCTCTTCTCTTCTCTTTCTCTTTCTCTTTCTCTCTCTCTCTCTTTCTCTCTCTCTCTCTCTCTCTCTCTCTCTCTCTCTCTCTCTCTCTCTCTCTCTCTCTCTCTCTCTCTCTCTCTCTCTCTCTCTCTCTCTCTCTCTCTCTCTCTCTCTCTCTCTCTCTCTCTCTCTCTCAGCTTTACCTCAGTTGAGGGACTGTGTGAAGTGAGGCACAGAGTCTTCCACTGTGACAGCTGAGTGAACAGCTCTAGCACAGAGGAGACAGGGCTGGGTGGCCTGCCACCAGACAACACAGTGTAGTCTGCATTTCATACTGGTATAGGACATTCTAAGGGAAGCATTCCAGTCTCCCCCCACTGCTGTAGACAGAATGCTCTATACCAGACATATTGGATCTATCTAAAGCAGTGGAGGGAGACTGGAATGCTTCCCTTAGATCCAATATGTCTGGTATAGGTCATTATAAGGGAAGCATTCCAGTCTCCCCCCACTGCTGTAGATATATCTAATATGTCTGGTATAGGGCATTCTGTCTACAGCAGTGGGGGAAGACTGGATTGCTTCCCTTAGAATGTTTTGTAGCCTTTATCCTGGAAATCCACTATTTACATGCTCGATTTCACACCAACTCAGCATCAATTATTAGACGTTAGTTAGTATGGCGGCATGATTAAGGGCAAGTTACTTGAAAAACTGAAAAGCAAATCATAGTTTACACTGAAAGACAAGCCTCTTTCTGTACCAAACCTCTCTCTCTCTCTCTCTCTCTCTCTCTCTCTCTCTCTCTCTCTCTCTCTCTCTCTCTCTTTCTCTCTCTCTCTCTTTTTCTCTCACTCTCTCTTTTTCTCTCACTCTCTCTCTCTTTTTCTCTCACTCTCCCTCTCTTTTTCTCTCGCTCTCTCTCTCTTTATTTTTTTCTTTCACTCTCTCTCGGCTCAGAGTGAATCTCCGATAAGAGTCTGATGCGATCTCCCATCTGCCTGCCCCATCTGGGGGACTGCATGCTGGAGAGCTAACACTGCAAAGTCAAGATGACAACTCACACATTAAAAGATGAGATGGATTATAGACACACACACACACACACACACACACACACACACACACACACACACACACACACACACACACACACACACACACACACACACACACACACACACACACACACACACACACACACACACACACACACACACAATACCAATCAAAAGTTTAGACACACCTACTCATTCAAAGGTTTTTGTTAATTTTTTACTATTTTCTACATTGTAGAATAATAGTGGACATCAAAACTATGAAATGACATATGGAATCATGTAGTAAGCAAAAAAGTGTTAAAGTAATCAAAATATATTATATTTTTCAGATTCTTCAAAGTAGCCACCTTTGCATTCATGTCAGCTTTGTACACACTTGGAATTCTCTCAACCAGCTTCATGAGGTAGTCACCTGGAATGCATTTCAATTAACAGGTGTGCCTTGTTAAAAGTTAATTTGTAGAATTTCTTTCCTTCTTAATTCCCTTGAGCCAGTCAGTTGTGTTGTGACAAGGGAGAGTTGGAATACAGAAGATAGCCCTATTCGGTAAAAGACCAAGTCCTTATTATGGCAAGAACAGCTCAAAAAAGAGAAAGAGAAAACACAGTCTAACACTACTTTAAGACATGAAGTTTAGTCAATCCTGAAAGTTTCAAGAACTTTGAAAGTTTCTTCAAGTGCAGTCACAAAAACCATCAAGCGCTATGATAAAACTGGCTCTCATGAGGACCGCCACAGGAAAGGAAGACCCAGAGGTACCTCTGCTACAGAGGAAAAGTTCAGTAGAGTTAACTGCACCTCAGATTGCTGCCCAAATAAATGCTTCATGTAGTTCAAGTAACAGACACATGTCAACATCAACTGTTCAGAGGAGACTGCGTGAATCAGGCCTTCATGGTTGAATTGCTGCAAAGAAACCTCTACTAAAGGACACCAATAAGAAGAAGAGACTTGCTTAGGCCAAAAAACACGAGCAATGGACATAGACCGGTGGAAATCTGTCCTTTGATCTGATGATTTTGGTTCCAACTGCTGTGTCTTTGTGAGACACGGAGTAGGTGAACAGATGATCTCCGCACGTGCGGTTCCCACCATGAAGCATGGAGGAGGAGGTGTGATGGTGTGGGGGTGCTTTCCTGGTGATACTGTCGGTGATTTATTTAGAATTCAAGGCACACTTATCAGCATGGCTATCACAGCATTCTGGAGAATGATGGAGTGCTGCATCTGTAAGGTTCTGCTTTTCTTTTCTTAGTCAACCTTGTGTTCTTTTTCTTTGTGTTCTGGAACGTAGCCCTGTCTTTCATTTTTGTTCATTGATTTCACCTGTGTTAATTTCTCACCTGGTCTCATCAGCTCCCTATTTAGTTCAGTTCTTTCTGTTAGTATGGTTGTGAGGTATTCTTTGTTTTTGACTGTCTACCTGTGTTTGACCATTGCCTGCCTGTGACCACGATTCCTGCCTTCTACGAAGTCTTAATAAACATCTTCCGCGCTCTGCGTGTGAATCTACAGCTTTTTCTCCCTGAGTATTAATTACGGTATCAGATGACCTGGCCTCCACAATCACGATCTCAACCCAATTGAGATGGTTTTGGATGAGTTGGATTGCAGAGTGAAAGAAAAGCAGCCAACATGTTATCAGCATATGTGGGAACTCCTTCAAGACTGTTAGAAAAGCATTCCAGGTGAAGCTGGTTGAGAGAATGCCAAGAATGTGCAAAGCTGTCATCAAGACAAAGGGTGGCTACTTTGACGAATCTAATATATAAAATATCTTTTGATTTGTTTAACACTTTTTTGGTTAGTACATGACTCCATATGGGTTTTTCATAGTTTTAATGTCTTAACTATTTTTCTACAATGTAGAAAATAGTACAAATAAAGAAAAACCCTGGAATACCTTGAATGAGTAGGTGTGTCTAAACTTTTGACTGGTACTGTACATACAAAAAAAAGAACATACACAAGCATACACACACACACAGTGAGATGTCGCATTCATTTCAGAAAGGGTTTTTCCCATGAGGTCTATGAGGTTTCTTGTTAAATGGTGAAAGAAGTTGACCTCTGTAAGGTCGTTGGCTGACATACCCCATTAGTGTCAAGATACAATGAGTTTTGTATTCTTTTATGGGTCTTTGGGCACCAATGTTGTACTGGACTGTCAGTTGACTAACTGTAGCCTGTCAACCTGTCAGTTGACTAACCATAGCCTGTCAGTTGACTAACTGTAGCCCGTCAGTTGACTAACTATAACCTGTCAGTTGACTAACTATAACCTGTCAGTTGACTAACTGTAGCCCGTCAGTTGACTAACTATAACCTGTCAGTTGACTAACTATAACCTGTCAGTTGACTAACTATAACCTGTCAGTTGACTAACTATAGCCTGTCAGTTGACTAACTATAACCTGTCAGTTGACTAACTATAACCTGTCAGTTGACTAACTATAACCTGTCAGTTGACTAACTGTAACCTGTCAGTTGACTAACTATAACCTGTCAGTTGACTAACTATAGCCTGTCAGTTGACTAACTATAACCTGTCAGTTGACTAACTATAACCTGTCAGTTGACTAACTATAACCTGTCAGTTGACTAACTGTAGCCTGTCAGTTGACTAACCATAGCCTGTCAGTTGACTAACTGTAGCCCGTCAGTTGACTAACTATAACCTGTCAGTTGACTAACTATAACCTGTCAGTTGACTAACTGTAGCCCGTCTGTTGCTCTGCACAATTCACGTCAGCCTCCTTTGTCCTATTTCATCAATGGCCTGTTTTTGACCACTGGCCTGCCGTTGGCTAGATGTTCTTTGGATGATGGACCATTCTTGATACACACAGGAAACTGTTGAGCGTGAAAAACCCAGCAGCCTTGCAGTTCTTGACACACTCAAACCGGTGCACCTGTCACCTACTACTATACCCTGTTGAAAGGCACTTAAATCTTTTGTCTTGCTCATTCACCCTCTGAATGGCACACAAAACCAATCCATGTGTCAATTGTCTCAAGGCTTAAAAATCTCCTTTAGCCTGTCTTCTCCATTTCATCTACACTGATTGAAGTGGATTTAACAAGTGACATAAATACAGGATCATAACAGGATCATCACCAGGAATCAGCTGGTCAGTCTACAGAATGTCATGGAAAGAGCAGGCGTTCCTAATGTTTTCTACACTCAGTGTATATCGTCACTATATATTTTCACTATATATCTTCTCCTCCTCCACAGTTTGTATTTTTAGCATTGGTGGAAATTAGTAGAGGACTTTCCATAATGGTTGTAAAATGGTTCTGTTGGTATTTGTTTGGTATTCACTATGAAATTGTATTGCATCAGTTGTATACTGGTTTGGGGTATTCACAAACTAAGAAGTTTCTTGTATAGGGAGGTGAGCTATAACATGATGCTATAATTTAATTGTTAGATCCATATATGTGGTCAAGAGCTCGCTTATGAACAAAATGTTGGGTTATGGAGACAAAACAGTTGAGAATGATTCATTGCCATCTTAAAAAGCTGTGAACCGGGATGTAACGTGACCTCTGACAGCTAACTCATCTTCCAGGGTTTCGAGGTCTCTCCTGATACATATGTATATGTTGCAGCTTTCTGAATTACATTTTCATCTTAATGAAGTAGGCCATACAATACTTCAGTGCTAGGGAATAATAATTCAGAAAAGTAGAAGAAAGTGGAAAACAAGGGGGTTTTCTCGGTTGGGTTGGTGCTCCCCCGTTGCAATCTTAACTTTTCAAGGCAATGTGTCTCAAGGATTTACTCTCTGTAACTGTTGTCTCGAGTTTTAATGAGATCAACTGCTTACCTTAGCATAGTCTCCATGGCGATACAGTAAAATAAAGGTTATGAGAGAGCCGTTATAGAATACGTGCCCTAATTAAACCACTGATCTGGAACTCAAAGTGTTACAATCGAAAGGCCCCATATTTCCCCCTTCCCTCGCACCGGCACATGCAACCCGGGCTCTTTTCTATGCTAATCAACAGAAATAAATCTGCAACGTTGACACTTAAAGCTCCCATTCGCCCTTGCCACATGGATTTACGCCCTGTCTTGTTGATTTGTGGCGCCTTAAAAAAAAAAAAAAGATTTGCAGAAATGTGATAATGAAAGTGAAGGGTTGTCTTTAAAAAGTTAAATACGTTGGAGGTTTGTGCTAGAGATGTAATGTATTAACTACACTCAGCACTATCCATTATTTCTCAGTACCTGTATGCTCTGAGTTGGTCTGAAAAGGCTACAATATCAGGTAGGAGGATTGGGTGGCTATGTACACATTAATGGAGTCAATGAAGGGAAAGGGTCTGCAACTGTGTGTGTGTGTGTGTGTGCGTGCGCGTGCGTTTGTGTGTGTGTGCGTGCGCGTGTGTGTGTGTCACTCTCCAACACAGGAGTTTGGTGGCACCTTAATTGGGGAGGACGGGCTCTTGCTAATGGCTGGAGCGGAATCAATGGAATGTTATCAAATATGTCAAACATGGTTTCCATGTGTTTGATGCATTCCATTTGCTCCATTCCAGCCATTATTATGAGCTGTCCTCCCCTCAGCAGGAAACAAAATAATCTGAACAGGACAAGAGAGAAATCCACCAAACAGTCCTGGAGAGAGATGGAGATCGTCAGCTCCCAGAGATAGTCAAACACCATTACACTAGTCCTTATTTCCAGAGTGCATCCAGAACACAAACTCAACTAGAGAAATAACTCCAGTCATTACCTTGAGTGCCACTCAGTCTGGGGAGTGAAACACACCTTCTGCATTTGCCTGCGTAACAAACTGAGCCCCCAATACAAACAATTTCTCAGGGAAAAGGGAAACGGAAATTCAGTCCTTCAGTGGAATATCGTCCCAGTTTCACACGTGTGCTTTGTCTCGATTAGGGTTCCTGCACTGAGGCCAGTTCTAGTAGATTAGTGTTGCCATGACTTCCGCCGAAGTCGGTCCCTCTCCTTGTTCGTTCGGCGGACGACGTCACCGGCCTTCTAGCCACCGCCGATCCACTTTTCATTTTCCATTTGTTTTGTCTTTGTTTTACACACCTGGTTTCAATCCCCCAATTACATGTTCTTTATTTAACCCTTTGTTCCCCCATGGTTGTTTGTGAGTAATTGTTAGTCTTGTATACGGTCCGTTATTGTGGGCTCGGTATATTGTGTTGTATTTGTGATTTATTTGAGAAAATACGTTGATTACTCATATCTGCTGTCCTGACTCTCTACACCAGCTACACACAGACCTTTTACAGAATTACTCACCAGCCAATGGAGTCAGCAGGAGCAGACGCCCTCCCTCTGGAGGTAGAGGAGCGCGTCCAGCAGCACGCGACCATGTTGCAACGTCTGGGCACCGCCATGGATCGCGTGCTGCAGACGATGGATCTTTGGGAGAGAGGAGGAGGATTTCCAGCGCCTCCACCAGCCCCACTACCGCCTACCCCACTGTCCACCCCTCCTTCACCCGGTCCCAGCGGGAATCGGCTCGCGCTCCCGAGGGAGTATGATGGGACGGCCCACCGGATGCCAGGGGTTCCTACTACAGCTGGCGCTCTACCTGGCGACAGTCCACCCGGCTCCTTCGGTACGTGAGAGCGTGTCCGCCATCGTCTCCTGCCTCTCAGGCAAAGCCCTGGAGTGGGCCAACGCCGTATGGAGTGAAGGAGATGTGGCGTTGGACCATTACGCAGAGTTCACAGTGAACGACTGTTCCATCTGAGGCAGGGGACGAGGAGCGCGCTGGATTTTGCATTGGATTTCCGGACCCTGGCCGCCAGCGCGGGATGAAACGACAGGGCCCTGATCGATCACTACCGGTGCAGTCTGCGTGAGGACGTCCGTCGGGAGTTGGCCTGTCGAGACACCACCCTCACGATGGACCAGCTGGTGGACCTGTCCATCCGGCTGGACAACCTGCTGACTACCCGCGGACATCCGGATCGGGGCCTGTCAGTTCATTCCCCCAGCACCTCCGCTCCGACGCCCATGGAGCTGGGAGGTGCTGCACTTAGGGCGACCGGAGGAGGGGCCATTCCCTGCACCATCTGTGGCCACAGAGGGCACACTGCTGGTCGGTGCTGGGGGGGTTCCTCAGGGAGTCGAGGCAGCAGGCAGGGCACTATCGTGTCACCCCAGGTGAGTCGGCACCAGGCTCACCCAGAGCCCCCTGATGCTCACATGTATGTGTTTATCAAATTTCCTGAGTTTTCCCCGCATTCCCAGCATAAGGCGCTCGTAGATTCAGGCGCAGCTGGGAATTTTATTGACCGTTCTTTTGCCCATAGTTTAGGGATTCCCCTTGTTCCTGTGGATATGCCCTTCGCTGTGCACGCCCTAGATAGTCAACCATTAGGGTCAGGGCTGATTAGGGAGGCCACCGCTCCACTAGACATGGTTACGCAGGAGGGTCACAAGGAGATAATCAGTCTCTTCCTTATTGATTCTCCTGCGTTTCCCGTGGTGCTGGGCCTACCCTGGTTGGCCTGTCATGACCCCACTATTTCGTGGCAACAGAGGGCTCTCAAGGGGTGGTCAGGAGAGTGCTCAGGGAGGTGTGTAGGGGTTTCCATCGGTGCGACTACGGTGGAATGTCCAGACCAGGTCTTCACCATGCGCATCCCCTCAGAATATGCCAATTTGGCTCTCGCCTTCTTTAAGAAGAAGGCGACTCAATTACCACCCCATCGACGGGAGGATTGTGCGATAAATGTCATGCTATGCGCAGCACTTCCCAGGAGTCACGTGTATCCTCTGCCACAGGAGATGACGGCGGCTATGGAAACATATGTCTCCAAATCCCTGGGGAAGGGATACATTCGGCCCTCCACTTCACCTGCCTCTTCAAGTTTCTTTTTTGTGAAGAAGAAGAATGGAGGTCTGCGTCCACTGTCAGGGTATCAATCAGATCTCTGTGAGGTACAGCTACCCGCTGCCTCTTATCGCCAGTGCGATCGAGTCAATGCACGGGGTGCGCTTCTTCACAAAATTGGATCTCAGGAGCGCTTACAACCTGGTGCGTATCCGGGAGGGGGACGAGTGGAAGACGGCATTTAGTACCACCTCAGGGCACTATGAGTACCTCGTCATGCCGTACGGGTTGATGACTGCTCCATCATTATTCCAGGTCTTTGTTGATGAGATTTTCCGGGACCTGCACGGGCAGGGTGTAGTGGTGTATATTGACGACATTCTGATATACTCCGCTACACGCGCCGAGCATGTGTTCCTGGTGCGCAGGGTGCTTGGTAGACTGTTGGAGCATGACCTGTACGTCAAGGCTGATAATGTCTGTTCTTCCAACAGTCCGTCTCCTTCCTAGGGTACCGCATTTCAACCTCAGGGTTGGAGATGGAGAGTTACCGCATTTCAGCCGTGCGTAATTGGCCAACTCCCATCCCGGTAAAGGAAGTGTAGCGGTTTCTAGGGTTTGCCAACTACTACCGGAGTTATCCGGGGTTTTGGTTAGGTAGCGGCTCCCATTACCTCACTGCTGAAGGGGGGACCGGTGCGACTGCAGTCGTCGGCTGAGGCGGACAGGGCTTTTGGTCACCTGAAGGCTCTGTTATCCTCGGCTCCCGTGCTGGCTCATCCGGATCCCAATTTGGCGTTCATAGTGGAGGTGGACGCGTCCGAGGCTGGGATAAGAGCCGTGCTCTCTCAGCGCTCGGGCACGCCACCGAAGCTCCGCCCCTGTGCTTTCTTTTCGAAGATGCTCAGCCCAGTGGAGCGAAACTATGATGTGGGGGACCGGGAGCTGTTGGCTGTTGTCAAGGCTCTGAAGGCGTGGAGACTTTGGCTTGAGGGGGCTAAACACCCTTTTCTCATCTGGACTGACCACCGCAATCTGGAGTACATCCGGGCGGTGAGGAGACTGAACCATCGACAGGCAAGGTGGGCCATGTTCTTTACCCGTTTTGTTTTCACTCTGTCCTACAGACCAGGTTCCCAGAACGCTAAGGCAGACGCACTGTCCCGGATGTATGACACAGAGGAGCGGTCCATGGATCACACTCCCATACTTCTGGCCCCTTGCCTGGTGGCACCGGTGGTGTGGGAGTTGGACGCGGACATCGAGCGTGCGTTACGCACAGAGCCCACTCCTCAGTGTCCAGCTGGGCGTCTGTATGTTCCGTCTTCTGTCCGCGACCGTTTGATCTATTGGGCCCACACGTCACCCTCCTCTGGTCATCCTGACATCGGTCGGACGGTGCGTTGCCTTAGTGGGAAGTACTGGTGGTCCTCCTTGGCCAAGGACGTGAGGGTTTATGTTTCCTTGCGCCCAGTGCAAGGCTCCCAGGCACCTGCCCAGAGGGAAGTTACAACCCCTACCCATTCCACAACGGCCGTGGGTTCCTGCCCTGAGGCCAATCCCAGTAGATTAGCGTCTGGAATATTGAGTTCCTGCCCTGAAGCCAGTTCCAGTAGATTAGTGTCTGGAATATTGAGTTCCTGCCCTGAGGCCAGTTCCAGTAGATTTGTGTCTGGAATATTGAGTTCCTGCCCTGAGGCCAATCCCAGTAGATTAGTGTCTGGAATATTGAGTTCCTGCCCTGAGGCCAATCCCAGTAGATTAGTGTCTGGAATATTGAGTTCCTGCCCTGAGGCCAGTTCCAGTAGATTAGTGTCTGGAATATTGAGTTCCTGCCCTGAGGCCAATCTCAGTAGATTAGTGTCTGGAATATTGAGTTCCTGCCCTGAGGCCAGTTCCAGTAGATTAGTGTCTGGAATATTGAGTTCCTGCCCTGAGGCCAGTTCCAGGAGATTAGTGTCTGGAATATTGAGTTCCTGCCCTGAGGCCAGTTCCAGTAGATTAGTGTCTGGAATATTGAGTTCCTGCCCTGAGGCCAGTTCCAGTAGATTAGTGTCTGGAATATTGAGTTCCTGCCCTGAGGCCAGTTCCAGTAGATTCGTTTGGGAATAACTAATCAATAATGAAATGTAAAGCTCATTAACATGAGGTGCCCTTTGACTCACTTTCTCCTTTCCTCCATTGTCTTCCTGTGTAGTGATATAATAGGGATTTGAGTTACACAGGATGTCTCCACATTCAGAATTTAGAGTTTATGGACACCAAAGGCTGGGATTAAATGTCTGTGAAAGTCAAAAGGAAAATGACCCATTGTGCTGAGACATGGTTATGTGGTTATGGGCCATATTGTCTATAGGGGATGGAGAGTGATTAAGCTGTGGTTATGGGCTGTATTGACTATAGAGGATGGAGAGTGATTAAGCTGTGGTTATGGGCTGTATTGTCTATAGGGGATGGAGAGTGATGAAGCTGTGGTTATGGGCTGTATTGTCTATAGGGGATGGAGAGTGATGAAGCTGTGGTTATGGGCTGTATTGTCTATAGGGGATGGAGAGTGATGAAGCTGTGGTTATGGGCTGTATTGTCTATAGGGGATGGAGAGTGATGAAGCTGTGGTTATGGGCTGTATTGACTATAGAGGATGGAGAGTGATGGAGCTGTCGTTATGGGCTGTATTGTCTATAGGGGATGGAGAGTGATGAAGCTGTGGTTATGGGCTGTATAGTCTATAGGGGATGGAGAGTGATGAAGCTGTGGTTATGGGCTGTATTGACTATAGGGGATGGAGAGTGATTAATCTGCCTCAAAGACCATTTATATTCCCTTGCGCTGTTTACACACCGATGAGACTTGAATATAAAATGTAATCAGACCAAAGTGTTTCAAAGCCTCAGGTGTTGATCTGTTCCTGGTTGTATCCTACTGTACCTGGATCATCACATGGTCTACTACCAACTGTGTTGTGTGTTTCTCTCTCCATTATACTGAACTACATTTCGTTATTAAAACACTCAAGGTACAACAGCATTAACACAATGATTCAATATATTGTTTTGACCATATCAACATGCCTTCTGTCTTCTGTTCATTTTATGTAGAAATCAATTCCTCCAGCCTTCCCATTTGTGCAATATTCCCTTATGCAGTGGAGGGTTAGGCTTGCCAGGGCAAGACATAACTCATGGCCTCTGTTATTAACTCATGGGCTCTGTTATTAACTCATGGTGGATATCTTATAGTCGATTCATTACAGATTATGGAGCCGATAGAGATGATACAGAAACCAGAGATGACCGGAAAACCAGAGTTTGATAGGAAAACCAGATATGATAGAGATACCAGAGATGTTAGAGAAACCAGAGTTTGATAGGGAAACCAGAGATGTTAGAGAAACCAGAGTTTGATAGGGAAACCAGAGATGTTAGAGAAACCAGAGTTTGATAGGGAAACCAGAGATAATAGAGAAACCAGAGATAATAGAGAAACCAGAGTTTGATAGGGAAACCAGAGATGATAGAGAAACCAGAGTTTGATAGGGAAACCAGAGATGATAGAGAAACCAGAGTTTGATAGGGAAACCAGAGATGATAGAGAAACCAGAGTTTGATAGGGAAACCAGAGATAATAGAGAAACCAGAGTTTGATAGGGAAACCAGAGATGATAGAGAAACCAGAGTTTGATAGGGAAACCAGAGATAATAGAGAAACCAGAGTTTGATAGGGAAACCAGAGATGATAGAGAAACCAGAGTTTGATAGGGAAACCAGAGATGATAGAGAAACCAGAGTTTGATAGGGAAACCAGAGATGTTAGGGAAACCTTAGATGATAGAGAAACCAGAGATGATAGAGAAACCAGAGATGATAGGGAAACCAGAGATGATAGGGAAACCAGAGATGTTAGAGAAACCAGAGTTTGATAGGGAAACCAGAGATGATAGAGAAACCAGAGTTTGATAGGGAAACCAGAGATAATAGAGAAACCAGAGTTTGATAGGGAAACCAGAGATGATAGAGAAACCAGAGTTTGATAGGAAAACCAGAGATGTTAGAGAAACCAGAGTTTGATAGGGAAACCAGAGATAATAGAGAAACCAGAGATAATAGAGAAACCAGAGTTTGATAGGGAAACCAGAGATGATAGAGAAACCAGAGATGATAGAGAAACCAGAGTTTGATAGGGAAACCAGAGATGATAGAGAAACCAGAGTTTGATAGGGAAACCAGAGATGATAGAGAAACCAGAGTTTGATAGGGAAACCAGAGATGAAAGGGAAACCAGAGTTTGATAGGGAAACCAGAGATGATAGAGAAACCAGAGATGATAGAGAAACCAGAGATGATAGAGATACCAGAGTTTGATAGGGAAACCAGAGATGATAGAGAAACCAGAGTTTGATAGGGAAACCAGAGATAATAGAGAAACCAGAGTTTGATAGGGAAACCAGAGATAATAGAGAAACCAGAGATGATAGAGAAACCAGAGATGATAGGGAAACCAGAGATAATAGAGGAACCAGAGATGATAGAGAAACCAGAGTTTGATAGGGAAACCAGAGATAATAGAGGAACCAGAGATGATAGAGAAACCAGAGTTTGATAGGGAAACCAGAGATAATAGAGAAACCAGAGTTTGATAGGGAAACCAGAGATGATAGAGAAACCAGAGTTTGATAGGGAAACCAGAGATAATAGAGAAACCAGAGATAATAGAGAAACCAGAGTTTGATAGGGAAACCAGAGATGATAGAGAAACCAGAGATGATAGAGAAACCAGAGTTTGATAGGGAAATCAGAGATGATAGAGAAACCAGAGTTTGATAGGGAAACCAGAGATGATAGAGAAACCAGAGTTTGATAGGGAAACCAGAGATTATAGGGAAACCAGAGTTTGATAGGGAAACCAGAGATGATAGGGAAACCAGAGATGATAGGGAAACCAGAGTTTGATAGGGAAACCAGAGATGATAGGGAAACCAGAGTTTGATAGGGAAACCAGAGATGATAGAGAAACCAGAGATGATAGAGAAACCAGAGTTTGATAGGGAAACCAGAGATGATAGAGAAACCAGAGATGATAGAGAAACCAGAGATGATAGAGATACCAGAGTTTGATAGGGAAACCAGAGATGATAGAGAAACCAGAGTTTGATAGGAAATCAGAGATGGGTGAATAGATACCTACACTGATTTCCATGGACCATGGATCTCATAACGTACTCCTTTCAGGTGGACTCACGTCAGTTGAAAGGTTTACTAACTCTAACCATTCACGAATATGAGTGGTTTTGGGGAATGAGCGTTTCTCAGGATGTTATAATTTGGACCATGTAAGCATTTGTTTGCGAGGTCAAGTTACAGCCTAACTTACAGAATACTGCCAATTCTCTGCCATTTTACCACAGTTGTCTTTGTTTACCAGTTTAAGACTGAGCTGTTCCGAAAAGCTTTCGAGGGCCTATGTTAAGTCTGTCCTCCTGTCCACTGGATCTGACAACACCTGTACATTCTATAGCTTTGATTGTTGCCTGCTTACAAAGTTCTGTGTTTTGGATGGTTTTTGTTGTTATTATACACTGCTCAAAAAAATAAAGGGAACACTTAAACAACACAATGTAACTCCAAGTCAATCACACTTCTGTGAAATCAAACTGTCCACTTAGGAAGCAACACTGATTGACAATAAATTTCACATGCTGTTGTGCAAATGGAATAGACAAAAGGTGGAAATTATAGGCAATTAGCAAGACACCCCCAAAAAAGGAGTGATTCTGCAGGTGGTGACCACAGACCACTTCTCAGTTCCTATGCTTCCTGGCTGATGTTTTGGTCACTTTTGAATGCTGGCGGTGCTCTCACTCTAGTGGTAGCATGAGACGGAGTCTACAACCCACACAAGTGGCTCAGGTAGTGCAGTTCATCCAGGATGGCACATCAATGCGAGCTGTGGCAAAAAGGTTTGCTGCATGCACATTTGTGGCCTGCTGGAGGTCATTTTGCAGGGCGCTGGCAGTGCACCTCCTTGCACAAAGGCGGAGGTAGCGGTCCTGCTGCTGGGTTGTTGCCCTCCTACGGCCTCCTCCACGTCTCCTGATGTACTGGCCTGTCTCCTGGTAGCGCCTCCATGCTCTGGACACTACGCTGACAGACACAGCAAACCTTTTTGCCACAGCTCGCATTGATGTGCCATCCTGGATGAACTGCACTACCTGAGCCACTTGTGTGGGTTGTAGACTCCGTCTCATGCTACCACTAGAGTGAGAGCACCGCCAGCATTCAAAAGTGACCAAAACATCAGCCAGGAAGCATAGGAACTGAGAAGTGGTCTGTGGTCACCACCTGCAGAATCACTCCTTTTTTGGGGGTGTCTTGCTAATTGCCTATAATTTCCACCTTTTGTCTATTCCATTTGCACAACAGCATGTGAAATTTATTGTCAATCAGTGTTGCTTCCTAAGTGGACAGTTTGATTTCACAGAAATGTGATTGACTTGGAGTTACATTGTGTTGTTTAAGTGTTCCCTTTATTTTTTTGAGCAGTGTAATTATTGTTATAATGTTTTTAAAAAATGGGGGTAATTTTACCCCCCTTTTCTCCCAAATTTCATGATATTACGATCTTGTCTCATCGCTGCAACTCCCCAGCGGGCTCGGGAGAGGCGAAGGTCGAGTCATTCGTCATCCGGCCAAACCGCACTTCTTAACACCCGCCAGCTTAACCCGGAAGCCAGCCGCACAAATGTGACGGCACCCGGCCAGCCACAAGGAGTCACTAGAGCGTGATGAGCCAAGTAAAGCACCCCCGGCCAAACCCTCACGACGCTGGGCCAATTCTGCACCGCCCTGTGGGACCCCAGGCTGTAGTGACGCCGCAACATTGCAATGCAGTGCCTTAGACTGCTGCGCCTCTCGGGTGGCTGTATATTTAATCGTTTCTGTTTAATTATTTCCTTCAGTGCATTATTATTATTATTACCAGTCCTGAAACACAAAGTAATCTTCATACAATATACCGGACTACACCTGGAGGTTCAGACAGCCTTCGGAGAGGTGAACTGCAGTGCCACAACATCCAGCACAGTGTGCTTGGCAGTGCCTGCCTCTTCGTCTCTCTCTCTCATTAGCAAACAGGTTTGGCCAGTAATGAGCCGAGGGTTCACAGAGGTGAGCAACAGAAGCATCCGAACAAAGGACACCTGGAATAGTAAGAAACTCTGTAGATGTAGAATAGTGTGACCTGGCACCTGTTGAGACTCCACCCCTCTGTTTGAATACTGATCTGAGAGAGAGAGGGTGGAGCCAGAGATGTAGAATAGTGTGACCTGGCGCCTGCTGAGACTCCACCCCTCTGTTTCAATACTGATCTGAGAGAGAGGGTGGAGCCAGAGGTGTAGAATAGTGTGACCCGGTGCCTGCTGAGACTCCACCCCTCTGTGTGAATACTGATCTGAGAGGGAGAGGGTGGAGCCAGAGATGTAGAATAGTGTGACCCGGCCTCTGCTGAGACTCCACCCCTCTGTTTCAATACTGATCTGAGAGAGAGAGGGTGGAGCCAGAGATGCAGAATAGTGTGACCCGGCCTCTGCTGAGACTCCACCCCTCTGTTTCAATACTGATCTGAGAGAGAGAGGGTGGAGCCAGAGATGCAGAATAGTGTGACCCGGCCTCTGCTGAGACTCCACCCCTCTGTTTCAATACTGATCTGAGAGAGAGAGGGTGGAGCCAGAAATGTAGAATAGTGTGACCCGGCCTCTGCTGAGACTCCACCCCTCTGTTTCAATACTGATCTGAGAGGGAGAGGGTGGAGCCAGAGATGTAGAATAGTGTGACCCGGCCTCTGCTGAGACTCCACCCCTCTGTTTCAATACTGATCTGAGAGAGAGAGGGTGGAGCCAGAGATGCAGAATAGTGTGACCCGGCCTCTGCTGAGACTCCACCCCTGTGTTTCAATACTGATCTGAGAGAGAGAGGGGGGAGCCAGAGATGCAGAACAGTGTGACCCGGCCTCTGCTGAGACTCCACCCCTCTGTGTGAATACTGATCTGAGAGAAAGGGTGGAGGGGTTTTATATTGCTGTTTTTTCTCCCATCGCGCGTTAGATAGAGAGTTTTTGGGACAGTTTACTGGACTCGATGGCACCTGGTAACCCAAGGTTTCTCTTGGCTTTCCTCCATAGCTCAGTGGAAACATGAGAAGCTGTTATTGGAGAAAAATGAGATATTGTAGTATGAACATTAATATCTTTTAGGGTCCTCCCATTTGCTTCTTCATGTGTTACAATACACAAAGCAGCAAAGCTCTTAAATAAATACACGCCTCACTTGGCTAAACAACAAACTGAAACCAACAGACTGTACCCAAAATAATGTAATCATCAGACTGTACCCAATAGAATGTAATCAACAGACTGTAACCAATAGACTGTAACCAACAGACTGTACCCAATAGAATGTAATCAACAGACTGTACCCAATAGACTGTAACCAACAGACTGTACCCAATAGAATGTAATCAACAGACTGTACCCAATAGAATGTAATCAACAGACTGTACCCAATAGAATGTAATCAACAGACTGTACCCAATAGAATGTAATCAACAGACTGTACCCAACAGACTGTAACCAACAGACTGTAACCAATAGACTAACCAACAGACTGTAACCAATAGACTAACCAACAGACTGTAACCAACAGACTGTAACCAACAGACTGTAACCAATAGACCAACCAACAGACTGTAACCAATAGACTGTAACCAACAGACTGTAACCAACAGACTGTAACCAACAGACTGTAACCAACAGACTGTAACCAATAGACTGTAACCAATAGACTATAACCAATAGACTGTAACCAACAGACTGTAACCAATAGACTAACCAACAGACTGTAACCAATAGACTAACCAACAGACTGTAACCAACAGACTGTAACCAACAGACTGTAACCAACAGACTGTAACCAACAGACTGTAACCAACAGACTGTAACCAATAGACTACCTTCTGATATGACTTGTTCATGGTCAGTCACCTCTAACGGAACAATATGGACACACATCTCTGTACTCACAAAACACCCTTTCTTACCATTGCAAAATGAAGGCTGAACATAATACTCGCTTTGCTGGGAATCATCAAGTGTTAAACGGAATTGTTTGAAGGGAAGAAGATCCAGTCATTCTCCCTCCTTCCTATGCTTTAGAAAGACTGTGGTTCTTTCTTCTTTGGTACAGAATCAACACTGGCTTACATTGTCCTCTGGTCTTTGTATCAAATAACAGCAGAAGGTAATGGCAGGAGGATTGAAAGAGAGGTGGCTTTGGACTCTGTAAGAGGAGTGTTTTTGTATTTTCATCTTAATCTCATTCCTCGAGTCGTGCCCCACCCTTCTAGACTTTCTTCATTAGTGATGCAGACAGGCGGTGCAGGAGAAAGGAGAACCCTTTCCCAATCTGTCCTGCTAAACACACACATAGCTCTCCTGAGTACAGTAAAGCCAATGTGCCTGCAATTCTAGCTTCCACCTGCTTCTCTTTTACAAAATGGAGATCTGGTGGTCATCTCAGAACTATTGAGAAGTGTCCCTAGCAATGCACCCTGATTCGATTGTGTTCCACTGATGAATAGCCTGTGTTGGCACAGTGTGTTTTGTGTTCTGGTCGGCACTTTTGAGGACACGATGGACACCCAGATAAAGCTATATTATTTTCTATGGGTTGGCCAGGAAAGTCGTTTTTTTAATAAGTTAAAGTGACTGACCGTAGCTTTGAGTGGCTATGTGACAACTTAAGTTGCAGTCAGTGGTCAGAATTGTACTGCTGGCTGAGCGGTGGCTCTGGCCCCTGTAAATACCCCAGAGTGACAGGAGCAGAGTGATGGGGCTGACCTTTTAGGCCCTACCAGAGACTGTCACGCCCCCTGAGGTTAGGAGAGGGGGGATAAGGCCAAACTGTCATTACGGCTTGAGTCAAAGTGCTGCCAGAGACAAGAAAACAAAATGTCCGCCCTTTCTCTTCAGGCTTTCAACTCACTTTGAGCCGCAAGGGTCAAGAATGGCATGTGGTAGGGATGAGCTGTTAACTACAGCTGTATCTGAATGTCTATTTCCTTGATGATAATAAACAGGGTTAGATATTTGAGATGGTTTTAAAAGGACACTGACTTTGAGTTGACCTTGATTAGTTGACTTGCCATCATTGGGAGGGGATGTGAGTGTTTGGCAAACTTGGCTTGAAAATGTGCCCATGTTTAGTCAAGTATTACTTTACACAGATGAAAATATTACACGGATAACATGAAAGAATGTACTTAAACAGCTTAGCATTGGTTTTACTCTCAGAAGCATAGAGATGGGCTCTTATGAAAAAGCACTCGTCTCATCTCCTGCTCCTCCTGTGCTTCCATATGACAAGATCCTCCACTCCTTGAGGCACCTCTCAGAATATCTCTGTCTGCTTGTGGGTGGCCCCCTGCTGTGAGCTGGGAGACTACTCCTGCATCCACAAGCATCACATGTCAAGCTTGCTCTGAAGCAGGGCCAACATGACTTTGTGTATAGGTCTGATACAAATTCACCTTAAGACTGTCAACATGTTTGCTGTTGACAACCTGGTTCATGTTGCCTGAAAACAAGGCCTCCATTCAATCTGTATCACTGAAGCATTACAGATAGCACTAGAAAACAAGGCCTCTAGATCAGGGCTGTCAAACTCATTCCACTGAGGACTGGGTGTCTGAAACCCTCTAGAACAGGGCTGTCAAACTCATTCCACTGAGGACTGGGTGTCTCCAGGTTTTTGTTTTTTAAGACCCAGACAACCAGGTGAGGTGAGTTCCTTAGTAATTAGGGACCTTAATTAATCAATCAAGTTCAATGAAGGAGAGAACCCGCAGACGCTCGGCCCTCCATGGAATGAGAATGACATGATCCCTGGAGTCTAAGCCGTGGGGAGAACCCCTTTAGGTATAAACAAATATTTTATCAAACATAACATTTTGGCCTTGCTGCTGTTAGCCCATTGAGAAGTATTGAATGACAGATAGTCAACAAATAAATCAAAAGGACGTTTGTTTTGATGTGTCTGTTCTATATCTGAGAGATTTGAAAGATTTGTTAAGTATTTATTTTACCCATACTTAACCCGCTTTTTATAGGCCGGCTTGGTCCTCCCCTTGGTCCTCCCCTCCTGCTCCGTGGCTCGACGACTCACTGCGAGCTCTCAGATCAGGGCTCCGGGCAGCCGAGCGGAAATGGAGGAAAACTCGCCTCCCTGCGGACCTGGCATCCTTTCACTCCCTCCTCTCTACATTCTCCTCTTCTGTCTCTGCTGCTAAAGCCACTTTCTACCACTCTAAATTCCAAGCATCTGCCTCTAACCCTAGGAAGCTCTTTGCCACCTTCTCCTCCCTCCTGAATCCTCCTCCCCCTCCTCCCCCCTCCTCCCTCTCTGCGGATGACTTCGTCAACCATTTTGAAAAGAAGGTCGACGACATCCGATCCTCGTTTGCTAAGTCAAACGACATCGCTGGTTCTGCTCACACTGCCCTACCCTGTGCTTTGACCTCTTTCTCCCCTCTCTCTCCAGATGAAATCTCGCGTCTTGTGACGGCCGGCCGCCCAACAACCTGCCCGCTTGACCCTATCCCCTCCTCTCTTCTCCAGACCATTTCCGGAGACCTTCTCCCTTACCTCACCTCGCTCATCAACTCATCCTTGACCGCTGGCTACGTCCCTTCCGTCTTCAAGAGAGCGAGAGTTGCACCCCTTCTGAAAAAACCTACACTCGATCCCTCCGATGTCAACAACTACAGACCAGTATCCCTTCTTTCTTTTCTCTCCAAAACTCTTGAACGGGCCGTCCTTGGCCAGCTCTCCTGCTATCTCTCTCAGAATGACCTTCTTGATCCAAATCAGTCCGGTTTCAAGACTAGTCATTCAACTGAGACTGCTCTTCTCTGTGTCACGGAGGCGCTCCGCACTGCTAAAGCTAACTCTCTCTCCTCTGCTCTCATCCTTCTAGACCTATCGGCTGCCTTTGATACTGTGAACCATCAGATCCTCCTCTCCACCCTCTCCGAGCTGGGCATCTCCGGCGCGGCCCACGCTTGGATTGCGTCCTACCTGACAGGTCGCTCCTACCAGGTGGCGTGGCGAGAATCTGTCTCCGCACCACGCGCTCTCACCACTGGTGTCCCCCAGGGCTCTGTTCTAGGCCCTCTCCTATTCTCGCTATACACCAAGTCACTTGGCTCTGTCATATCCTCACATGGTCTCTCCTATCATTGCTATGCAGACGACACACAATTAATCTTCTCCTTTCCCCCCTCTGATAACCAGGTGGCGAATCGCATCTCTGCATGTCTGGCAGACATATCAGTGTGGATGACGGATCACCACCTCAAGCTGAACCTCGGCAAGACGGAGCTGCTCTTCCTCCCGGGGAAGGACTGCCCGTTCCATGATCTCGCCATCACGGTTGACAACTCCATTGTGTCCTCCTCCCAGAGTGCTAAGAACCTTGGCGTGATCCTGGACAACACCCTGTCGTTCTCAACTCACATCAAGGCGGTGACCCGTTCCTGTAGGTTCATGCTCTACAACATTCGCAGAGTACGACCCTGCCTCACACAGGAAGCGGCGCAGGTCCTAATCCAGGCACTTGTCATCTCCCGTCTGGATTACTGCAACTCGCTGTTGGCTGGGCTCCCTGCCTGTGCTATTAAACCCCTACAACTCATCCAGAACGCCGCAGCCCGTCTGGTGTTCAACCTTCCCAAGTTCTCTCACGTCACCCCGCTCCTCCGCTCTCTCCACTGGCTTCCAGTTGAAGCTCGCATCCGCTACAAGACCATGGTGCTTGCCTACGGAGCTGTGAGGCTCTGATCAGGCCCTACACCCAAACAAGGGCACTGCGTTCATCCACCTCTGGCCTGCTCGCCTCCCTACCTCTGAGGAAGTACAGCTCCCGCTCAGCCCAGTCAAAACTGTTCGCTGCTCTGGCACCCCAATGGTGGAACAAACTCCCTCACGACGCCAGGTCAGCGGAGTCAATCACCACCTTCCGGAGACACCTGAAACCCCACCTCTTTAAGGAATACCTAGGATAGGATAAAGTAATCCTTCTACCCCCCCCCTCCCCCTTAAAAGAGTTAGATGCACTATTGTAAAGTGGTTGTTCCACTGGATATCATAAGGTGAATGCACCAATTTGTAAGTCGCTCTGGATAAGAGCGTCTGCTAAATGACTTAAATGTAAATGTAATGTTATAGGCACTAAACTATTTCCGTATATACTTCCATTCATTTTTCTAACTGGTACCGGGCTACCTACAAATACGTCTTGTGAGGCTTGTGGGTTTCCTAGAGCAAAACGTAACATGATCCCTCTAACTTTCAATGGAAGGGTCATATTAGTGTGTAGCCCAAACTGTTCGGACTCTACAGACGTTTTCACGAGAAGACCGATTTTCTGGGTGTCTACTGGTCTGACAAACACTGCTGTAGCTCTGCCACCTTTCACCGTAGATGTGGAAGACCGACATAGGCGGATGCGGTGCGGTGAATTGAGACGCAGCCCATGCAAAAAATGGACAGATATGTATGAGGATGTCTTTATTATGCAAATGAGATGTCCACTGTGGCGCGGACATCGACTCTAATGGGTTAAAGGTCATTTCCGATTGAGCCGACATATGTAGTATTTACTGAGAATGGAGTCTCCTCTAACGAGGGAACATTGCCTTTTAATTTCAATCACGCTGTAATGCTGAATTTCTGCTAAATGGATTGAATAGAACCCAAAGTCTCAAAGTTTATATGTTTTTTAACTTTTTCTCTTTGAAATTAGCATTGAATATTTATTAAATCTTTATCATAAAAATGACAGATTTGTTATTACAATGTCTTGATAGGTTGGCGATAGAAGTATGGATTTTCATGAATTCCTTGACCTCTGACACAGCACTGTGCATTCTTCTCACTTAAGTTGATGCCTTTCAACACGTTTAATGGCCTGAGTAGTTGTGCTTCTGAGAGGGTGTCTGCTCTTTGTGTTGAAACGTGACTCTGTTGGTGCTGTAGACGCTGGGCTCTCTAGACTTGCAGGAGGAGCCCTCTGGGTTGGTTTGGTAGCTAATAACAAACCTTGTGTCTGAGGTTGCACTGGTAACACTTGCCCTTGAGGTAAACTCTAAATGAGGAAAACAGGGCCTGATAAGGTCCTCTCTGGAGGGGTGATAACAGGGCCTGGTACGGTCTTCTCTGGAGGGGTGATAACAGGGCCTGATACAGTCCTCTCTGGAGGGGTGTGTTGGCTTCATGTGCCAGTTTAGCCCATAGTAACAAATTATGAAGAGGGTGATTGATGTACGACCCTGTCAATCAAATCCAGTAATCCAAATAACATCCTGTGTACTCTTACAGACTGTGGCTTTAAAGTGGATGCGTCATGTGTTCCTTCTTCCCCATGTCTAATTGTCTTCTTCAAAGCTGTCTGACAGCCTTGACCATATGAGCCACCTGAACTGAGGGATGGCACAGAGGGCATCTCACTTTTCGTTCTCTTTCAGCTTATCAGAAAGAGAGAGAGAGAGAGCGAGGGAGAGAGAAGAGCTGTCATGTCCACTGTCACACACTGTCTGTTATAAAAGTACATTTATCTCCTCCTTTTAAAAAGGTTCGCTTGATAGCCTTCAGAGTAGAGACAGCTCACTTCCTGTTCAGCTACACACTCTGAGGAAAAATCCCTCAGTCAGCATCAATCAAACTCCCCCGCATCAAAACCAAACACCTCTTGCTGGTTAGACGGTGTTGAGGAGAGAAAGGGAGAAAGTGAATCTCTCACAGTTCCTTGTCTCTACTAATCTCTCACGGACGGACGGACGGACGGACGGACGGACGGACGGACGGACGGACAACTGGTATCGTAGCGTCTCTCAACGGAATGTGGAATGCGATGACTAACGATAAACTTCATTTTCCTGATGAACAGATTTTCCTCTCTGATCATTAAAGTCAAGTCACGGTTTTTGTAGGTGTTGACATCTTTTGAATTTCGGAAGGGCAGGGGACATTTGGCCCAAAGGCTTGAAAAGAGAAGGGGGTGGAGCTGACGCCCTGCTTTCACTGCTTCTTCTACTATCAAATCAAATTGTATTTGTCACATGTGCAGAATACAACAGGTGTTACAGTGAAATGCTTACATACAAGCCCTTAACCATCAATGCTTTAAGAAGTTTTAAGAAAAAACAAGTGTTAAATAAAAAATAGATAAGTAATAAACAGAAAATAAAAAATAAAAGTAACAAATAATTAAAGAGCAGCAGTAAAATAACAATAGCTTGGCTATATACAGGGGATACCGGTACAGAGTCAATGTGCGGGGGCACCGGTTAGTCGAGGTACATGTAGGTGGAGTTAATGTGACAATGCGTAGATAATAAACAGAGAGTAGCAGCAGCGTAAAAGTGGGGTCTGGGTAGCCCTTTGATTAGGTTTTCAGGAGTCTTATTTTTTAACTAGGCAAGTCAGTTAAGAACAAAGTCTTATTTACAATGATGGTCTGTTGGGGAACAACGGGTTAACTGCCTTGTTCAGGGGCAGAACAACAGATTTTTACCTTGTCAGCTCGGTGATTTGATCCAGCAACCTTGCAGTGACTGGCCCAACGCTCTAACTACTAGGCTACCTGCCACTAGGCTACCTCTTATGGCTTGGTGGTAGAAGCTGTTAAGAAGCCTTTTGGACCTAGATTTGGCGCTCCGGTACCACTTGCCGTGCGGTAGCAGAAAGAACAGTCTATGACTAGGGTGGCTGGAGTCTTTGACAATTTTTAGGGCCTTCCTCTGACACCGCCTGGTATAGAGGTCCAGGATGGCAGGAAGCTTTTCTCCAGTGATATACTTGGCCGTGCGCAATACCCTCTGTAGTGCCTTGCGGTCGGAGGCCGAGCAGATGCCATACCAGGCAGTGATGCAACCAGTCAGGATGCTCTCGATGGTGCAGCTGTAGAACCTTTTGAGGATCTGTGGACCCATGCCAAATCTTTTCCGTCTCCTGAGGGGGAATAGGCTTTGTCGTGCCCTCTTCACGACTGTCTTAGTGTGTTTGGACCATGATAGTTTGTTGGTGATGTTGGACACCAAGGAACTTGAAGCTCTTAACCTGCTCAACTACAGCCCTGTCGATGAGAATGGTGGTGTACTCGGTCCTCCTTTTCCTGTTGTCCAATATCATTTAATTTTTCTTGATCAGGTTGAGGGAGAGGTTGTTGTCCTGTCACCACATGGCCAGGTCTCTGACCTCCTCCCTATAGGATGTCTCATCGTGTCTGTAATCAGGCCTACCACTTTTGTGCCATCGGCAAACATCATGATGGTGTTGGAGTCGTGCCTGGCCATGCAGTCATGAGTGAACAGGGAGTACAGGAGGGGACTGAGCACGCACCCCTGAGGGTTCCCCATGTTGAGGATCAGCGTGGCGGATGTGTTGTTACCTACCCTTACCACCTGGGGGCGGCCTGTCAGGAAGTCCAGGATCCAGTTGCAGAGGGAGGTGTTTAGTCCCAGGGTCCTTAACTTAGTGATGAGTTTTGAGGGCGCTATGGTGTTGAACGCTGAGCTGTAGTCAATGAATAGCATTCTCACATAGGTGTTCCTTTTGTCCAGGTGGGAAAGGGCAGTGTTGAGTGCAATAGAGATTGCATCATCTGTGGATCTGTTAGGGCGATTTGCAAAATGGGGTCGGTCTAGGGTTTCGGGGATAATGGTGTTGATGTGAGCCATGACAAGCCTTTCGAAGCACTTCATGGCTACAGACATGAGTGCTATGGGTCGGTAGTCATTAAGGCAGGTTACCTTAGTGTTCTTGGGCACAGGCACTATGGTGGTCTGCTTGAAACATGTAGGTATTACAGACTCAGTCAGGGAGAGGATGAACATGTCAGTGATGTCACTTTCCAGTTGGTCAGTGCATGCTCAGAGTACACGTCCTGGCAATCCATCTGGCCCTCCGGCCTTGTGAATGTTGACCTGTTTAAAGGTCTTGCTCACATTGGCTACAGAGAGCGTGTTCACACAGTCGTCTGGAACAGATGATGCTCTCTTGCATGTTTTAGTGTTACTTTCCTCGAAGCGAGCATAGAAGTAATTTAGCTTGTCTGGTAGACTTGTGTCACTGGACAGCTCGTGGCTGTGCTTCCCTTTGTAGTCTGTAATAGTTTGTAAGCCTTGCCACGTCCGACGAGCATTGTAGCCGGTGTGGTACGATTCAATCTTAGTCTTGTATTGATGCTTTGCCTGTTTGATGGTTTGTCGGAGGGGATAGCGGGATTTCTTATAAGCTTCCGGGTTAGAGTCCCACTCCTTGAAAGTGGCAGCTCTACCCTTTAGCTCAGTGCAGATGTTGCCTGTAATCCATGGCTTCTGGTTGGGGTATGTACTTACAGTCACTGTGTGGATGACGTCGTCGATGCACTTATTGATGAAGCCAGTGACTGATGTGGTATACTCCTCAATGCCATCAGAGGAATCTTGGAATATATTCCGGTCTGTGCTAGCAAAACTGTCCTGTAGCTTAGCATCTGCTTCATCTGACCACTTTCTTATTGACCGAGTCACTGTTGTTTCCTGCTATAGTTTTTGCTTGTAAGGAATCAGGATGGTCAGATTTGCCCAATGGAGGGCGAGGGAGAGTTGTGTACACATCTCTGTGTGTGAAGTAAAGGTGGTCTAGAGTTTTTTCCCCTCTGGTTGCACATTTAACATGCTGGTAGAAATTAGGTAAAACGGATTTAAGTTTCCCGGCATTAAAGTCCCCGGCCACTAGGAGCGCCGCCTCTGGATGAGCCTTTTCCTATTTGCTTATGTCTCTATGCAGCTCATTGAGTGTGGTCTTAGTGCCAGCATCTGTTTGTGGTGGTAAATAGATAGCTACGAAGAATATAGATGACAACTTTCCTGGTAAATAGTGTGGTCTACAGCTTACCATGAGATACTCTACCTCAGGTGAGAAAAACCTTGAGACTTCCTTATATTTCGTGCACCAGCTGTTGTTTACAAATATACATAGACCGCCACCCCTTGTCTTACCAGAGGCGGCTGTTCTATCCTGCCGAAAAAGCTTAAAATCCATCAGCTGTATGTTATTCATGTCGTCGTTAAGACACGACTCGGTGAAACACAAGATAGTACAGTTTTTAATGTCCCGTTGGTAGGATATACGTGCTCTTAGTTCGTCTATTTTATTATCCAATTATTGTACGTTGGCTAATAGAACCGATGTTAAAGGCAGATTACCCCCAATCTTCGTCCCCGATATCTGTCTCTTACTCCTGCGAATGAAGAGGATGAGGGCCTTGTCGGGCGTCTGAAGTAAATCCTTCCCGTCCAACGCGTTAAAGAAAAAGTATTCCTCCAGTACGGGGTGAGTAATCGCTGTCCTGTTATCTAGAAGCTATTTTCAGTCATAAGACACAGTGGCAGAAACATTATGTACAAAAAAACACACACAATACCACAATTGGTTAGGAGATCGTTAAACGGCAGCCATCTCCTCCGGCGCCATTATTATAATCTCTCCCCAGAACTTCACTGAGCATCTGACACAATTACACAAGATTTTAGTTCTAGGTTATTATGCTTCTACCAACGTTGACTGTTACTATATTGAGAAATCCTATAAAGGGTCCTACTATTGTCCTTTTCCTAGATGATTGGTTAGACCTTCTTTGCAAGATCGTGATTCACCCTTTCACCTCGCTCTACAACTCTCTTCCTCCTCTTCCCATTTCTCTCACCTCCCATCTCTCCCTCTCTTTCTCTCTCTCTCTCTCTCTCTGCAACTCTCTTCCTCCCCTTCCCATTTCTCTCTTTCTCTGACCTCCCACTCTCCCTCTCTGCAACTATATTTCTCTTAATTTCTCCCCCTATGTTAATTTATTTGTCTCTCTTTCTCTCTATTTCTTGCTCTAAACCTCTCTACCTCCTTCTGTCTCTCTCACGTCCCTCTCTCTCTCTCCCAGATGGATGTGTGGTTGAGCTTTGGGGAGCAGTGGAGTGCACTAACAGGCCAATGCCTGCTGCTCTGGAGAACAGGAATAATGAAGTGATGTTTAACAGAGAACATCATCCTTCAATTAGGCCGCCACTCTCTGAGCCTGAGTCTGATGCCCTTTCACTACAGACTAAGAGACCAGCCCACTGGGATTACTGAGAGATGAGAGACCAGCCCACTGGGATTACAGAGAAGGGATAGACAGGAGAGACCAGCCCACTGGGATTACAGAGAGGGGAGAGAGCCCAGAGACCAGGCCCCTGGGATTAAAGAGAGAGGAGAGAGAGGAAAGACCAGTCCACTGTGAATACATATGGGGAAAAGAGAGGAGAGACCAGTCCACTGGGATTACAGAGAGAGGAGAGACCAGCACATTGGGATTACATAGAGAGAGAGAGAAGAGACCAGCCCCCTGGGATTACAGAGAGAGGAGAGACTAGCCCACTAGGATTACAGAGAGAGGAGAGACTAGCCCACATGATTACAGAGAGGGGAGAGACTAGCCCACTAGGATTACAGAGAGGGGAGAGACCAGCGTTCTGGGATTACAGAGAGAGGAGAGACCAGCGTTCTGGGGTTACAGAGAGGGGAGAGAGCCCAGAGACCAACCCACTGAGATTACAAAGAGAGGAGAGACCAGCCCACTGGGATTACAGAGAGAGGAGAGATCCCAGAGACCAACCCACTGGGATTACAAAGAGAGGAGAGAGAGGAGAGACCAGCCCACTGGGATTACAGAGAGAGGAGAGAGCCCAGAGACCAAC
>NW_024058242.1:340221-358640 GCF_016432855.1 Salvelinus namaycush
GCTGGTCCATCTAATAATACTGAAGGTTAGTCTGAGGTGGCTGGTCCATCTAATAATACTGAAGGTTAGTCTGAGGTGGCTGGTCCATTTAATAATACTGAAGGTTAGTCTGAGGCGGCTGGTCCATCTAATAATACTGAAGGTTAGTCTGAGGTGGCTGGTCCATCTAATAATACTGAAGGTTAGTCTGAGGTGGCTGGTCCATCTAATAATTCTGAAGGTTAGTCTGAGGTGTCTGGTCCATCTAATAATACTGAAGGTTAGTCTGAGGTGGCTGGTCCATTTAATAATACTGAAGGTTAGTCTGAGGTGGCTGGTCCATCTAATAATACTGAAGGTTAGTCTGAGGTGGCTGGTCCATTTAATAATACTGAAGGTTAGTCTGAGGTGGCTGGTCCTGTCACGACTTCCGCCGAAGTTGGCTCCCCTGCCTGTTCGGGCGGTGCTCGGCGGTCGTCGTCACCGTCCTACTAGCCGCCACCGATCCCTTTTTCGTTTGTCTGTTTGTTTTGTCTTATTAGTTTCACCTGTGTTTCTGTTGTTTTCGTAAATGAGCTTCCCTATATTTAGTAGGTAGACCCGCCCTTGTTTTGTGCGGGATTGTCTTTATGTTACGTGTGTGTGTTTTGGGTTATCAAGTTGTCCTCTGCGCCCTGGATGTTTGGGCTGATCATTTTTTGTGCATTACTAAAAGGAATATTTTTTCCAAGTGGATCTCTCTCTGCGTCTGATTCCTTCACCCATCTAGTCCCGCGTGACAGGTCCATCTAATAATACTGAAGCTTAGTCTGAGGTGGCTGGACCATATAATTTGACTTTGTGTGGGGATGTCTCAAGTAACAAGGCATTCCGTTAGAGGGGGAAATGAAATGTTTATTCTGGGAAGAGGAACACATTTGAAAATGCTGCATGTTCTAGAGTTGGAGTCTATATGAGAGACAAAATTAAGAGGTACACATTTGAAAATGCTGCATGTTCTAGAGTTGGAGTCTATATGAGAGACAAAATTAAGAGGTACACATTTTGCATTTCCCTAAGGGTGTCAGCATTCCTCTTTGACACACTATATTAGACCAAACATAGGAAGAGGACAACAGCGTTTAGAATCAGACCAAGCATATTGTGGGCCCGTTTCACTGTAGGAGTAGACAGTGAGTTAGAAAGCAGTCAGTCAAAACACTGGCTAGAGACAAAGATAAGGGCCTGTATTCAATCCCAGGGGCGTTGTAGAACGCTTGACATTTAAAGGTTATTTCAGATTGAGCCGAAATCTGCAGAGTTTACCGTTGTCATCTCTACGAACGAAGGAACATTGCCAACCTCTTAAAGATCTGCCCCTTTTTTTCAATTTTTGTCTAAAATGACATACCCAAATCTAACTGCCTGTAACTCAGGACCTGAAGCAAGGATATGCATATTCTTGATACTATTTGAAAGGAAACACTTTGACATTTGTGGAAATGTGAAAGAAATGTAGGAGAATATAACACAATAGATCTGGTAAAAGATAATACAAAGATAAAAACAACTGTTCTTTTGTATTTTGTATCTTTGAAAAATCTGCAATTTAGATTTTTGCCACTAGATGGCAGCAGTGTATTTGCAAAATTTTAGACTGATCCAATAAACCATTGCATTTCTGTTCAAATTTTTTAATGAAGACTGCCCTAATGTGCCTAATTTGTTTATTAATAACTTTTCGTGTTCAAAACTGTGCACTCTCCTCAAACAATATCATGGTATTATTTCACTGTAATAGCTACTGTAAATTGGACAGGGCAGTTAGATTAACTTCTTGACGCTAGGAGGCAGAATTTTTATGTTTGGAAATATAACGTTCCCAATGTAAACGGCCTATTTCTCAGGCCCAGATGCTAGAATATGCATATAATTGACAGATTAGGATAGAGAACACTCTAAAGTTTCCAAAACTGTCAAAATATTGTCTGTGAGTATAACAGAACTGATTTTGCAGGCGAAAACCTCAGGAAATCCAACCCGGAAGTGCCTCTTATTTAGAAAAATCCCTGTTCCATTGCCTGCCTATCCTCCATTTAAAGGGATATCAACCAGATTCCTTTTCCAATGTCTTCCACAGGTTGTGAACAGGCTTTAGACATAGTTTCAAGCTTTTATTCTGAAAAATGAGCGAGATTTATCAAACGCGTCAGTGGATGGCCAGGTGTTCTTTGATTAGTTCATGCGCGCGAAAGTTGTTGCTCGAGATTTTCTTTCTCTATAGTATTGATAGTTTACCGTCCGGTTGAAATATGATCGATTAGTTATGTTAAAAACAACCTGAGGATTGATTATAAAAAACGTTTGACATGTTTCTACGAACTTTACGGATACTATTTGGAATTTTCGTCTTCCCTTCATGACTGCTGGAGCAGGTTGATTTCTGAACATAACGCACCAATCAAATGGAGGTCTTTGGATATAAAAATAATATTTATCGAACAAAAGGAACATTTATTGTGTAACTGGGAGTCTCGTGAGTGCAAACATCCGAAGATCATCAAAGGTAAGCGATTAACTTTATTGCTTTTCGGACTTTCGTGACCAATCTACATTGCTGCTAGCTGTTCGTAATGTTTTGTCTAGATAAACTCACAAACGCTTGGATTGCTTTTGCTGTAAAGCATATTTTCAAAATCTGACACGATAGGTGGATTAACAACAAGCAAAGCTGTGTTTTGGGATATTTCACTTGTGATTTCATGAAAATAAATATATATATATATATTTTTTAAATTGGCGTTCTACAAGTCAGCAGTTGTTTACGAAAATGATCCCGTTAAAGGGATCCGTGCGCCAAGAGGTTTTTAACAAGAATTTAAGCTTTCTACCAATATCAGATATGTCTATGCCCTGGGAAATGTTCTTGTTACTTACAACCTCATGCTAATCACATTAGCCTACGTTAGCTCAACCGTCCCGTGGAAGGGTCCCTCTCAAGCACAGGAAGTGAGAACTTGATCTCTGTGGTCTGTTGCATTGCTGCATGCTGCTGGCTCTGTGGAACTGTCCCTGGTGCTGAAGCCAACTCATCCAAGGCCATTGGAACTGTGTGGAACTGTCCGTGGTACTGAAGGTAACTCCTCCAAGGTCATTGGAGCCAGGAAACTCAATGGAAAGGGAGATGGAAGATGTAACAAGTATGCCGGTAGTTACATACTTCCTACCATTGTCAATTATGTCTGCCAAGAAAATATAAACAGCGTGAGCAGGAGAAATAGAGATACATATATAGAGATTTACAGCCAAGACTCTGTGTAGACTTGAGGTGAACTTAGGGCAAAGTGCTTGATCCAGGCCAAAAGACAGATGACTGCTATGGGTCTGAGTCATGGATAATCAGTACAGTAGAAAATCCATGTCCTTATCAGACAGTGCAGAGAGAGGGGGGGACAGCTGGGGGGGGGGGGGGTAGACTTTCGGGAGAGGTTAGGTGTGTGTGTCTGTGTGTGTGTGTGGGGGGGGGGGGGGTGACACACAGAAGATAAGCTGGTAATCGTGGTGCTCAGATGAGGGTCTAACTCTTAACTCTCCCTGCTACATAATTATTGCATCTGAAGAAATACAAAGCTGAGGGAAATTAAATATATGTTCCTATTTTTATCATAGAAGAGGAAACCTTGAGCTGCTAAACTCTGTCAAGGTTAAACAGATTCAAAGGGCTTTTATCATGCATCCTAGAAGTTCTATCTATTATTTATGAAACATTGTTGTTATCGTGAAGTGTGTGTGTGTGTGTGTGTGTGTGTGTGTGTGTGTGTGTGTGTGTGTGTGTGTGTGTGTGTGTGTGTGTGTGTGTGTGTGTGTGTGTGTGTGTGTGTGTGTGTGTGTGTGTGTGTGTGTGTGTGTGTGGGTGGGTGTGTGGGTGGGTGTGTGTTTGTACCCACAGTCCAAGGCCATAGCAGCTTGATAAATCTGTCTCCAGATGTGTGAAGCTTCTCTCTGACAGTGAAGAATGCTGGGTCTCCCCCTACTTCATCCTGGGGAGGCAGCTCTGACAGAAGCTCTGACACAGACAGCCCTCCAAGAAGGGAGGTGGAGACGGCCTGGGCGTAATTAGAATGAATGTGGAATGTGGAATAGGGAAATGAGCCATCACAACTCAGATCGGCTCTTAATTTCAATGTTATGCTTCAGTCGTCGAATTTCATGGGCTATAATGCGTGGAGTAGACATCCATTCAATACTGCTTGTACTGTCAGAGATGTGCTGTTTCTTTGCTCTCCAACTTACATGCAGAGAGAGAGAGAGGAGGGAAAGCAAGAGAGGGGGACTGGAGGAGAGGGAAGACGGAAACTAGAAAAAGAGAGCTAGTCAAAACAGAGGAGGCAAAGCATTTCATACAGAGGGATTTTCTTAGTAAAGCCTGCTGGTATAATCTTGGGGGTTGGCTTTAGATCTGCTAGGGGTTCAGTGTTAGCCTGAAAGGGAAGCAGCCAAGTACAAGTCCCCAGTTCATCAGCAGTCCTACAACAGTATTAGAATGGGGTTAGTCAGCAGTAGGTCCTACATGTTTCTGCTCCCGCTTGTTTCCAGGAGCTCTCTCAGGACACAGAAGACTTTTTTCCATACTCTTACTCTGGCTGTTATTTTTGAAGATCTGCTTTTTTCTTAACTGGGGAGTCCCATTGAGATGTATCTTTACTGAATGAGATCTAACCAAGCTGTGTGAAGGAATGTATAAAATGTTATTTCCGTTGCCAGGTGGTAACCCATTCCTTATGGGATGAATTGACACATTAACAAACATTACAATAATTCACTATGGTAATTAAATGATCATTCTTCTTCCGGTGTTCTCTGCAGTGGGCATCACATAAAGAGTGAAACAATGTCAGGTAGAAATCAATACATAATAGTAAATAAGGTGATGCAAACAATAATTACATCCCTAGAGCGGTAAAATAATATACATACATACAGTGCATTCGGTAAGTATTCAGTCTCCTTGACTTTTTCCACATTTTGTTACATTACAACCTTGTTCTAAAACAGATTTGTTTTTAAATGTCATTCATCTACACACAATACCCCATAATGACAAAGCAAAAACAGGTTTTTGAAAATGTTTGCAAATGTATAATTTTTTTTTAAACTCAAATATTACATTTACATATGTATTCAAACCCTTTTCTCAGCACTTTGTTGAAGCACCTTTGGCAGTGATTACAGCCTCAAGTCTTCTTGGGTATGATACTACAAGCTTGGCACACCTGTTTTTGGGGATCTCCCATTCTTATCTGCAGATCTTCTCAAGCTCTGTCAGGTTGAATGGGGAGCATCGCTGCACATCTATTTTCAGGTCTCTCCAGAGATGTTCGATCGGGTTCAAGTCCGGGCTCTGCCTGGGCCACTCAAGGACATTCAGAGACTTGTCCCGAAGCCACTCCTTCGCTGTCTTGACTGTGTGCTTAGGGTTGTTGTCCTGTTGGAAGGTGGACCTTCACCCCAGTCTGAGGTCCTGAGCGCCGCTGAAAAACATCCCCACAGCATGATGCTGCCACCACCATGCTTCACCGTTGGGATGGTGCCAGGTTTCTTCTAGATGTGACGCTTGGCATTCAGGCCAAAGAGTTCAATCTTGGTTTCAACAGACCAGAGAATCTGAGAGAGAGAGAATCTGAGATAGAGAGAGAGAATCTGAGAGAGAGAGAGAGAGAGAGAGAGAGAGAGAGAGAGAGAGAATCTGAGAGAGAGAGAATCTGAGAGAGAGAGAGAGAGAGAGAGAATCTGAGAGAGAGAGAATCTGAGAGAGAGAGAGAGAGAGAGAGAGAGAGAGAGAGAGAGAGAGAGAGAGAGAGAGAGAGAGAGAGAGAGAGAGAGAGAGAGAGAGAGAGAGAGAGACTTTTAGGGTAATGAAAGAGACGTTAATGCATCATCACCCAGTTATGTCAAGGCGGTGTCTACAAAGCAATACCACACAGATATTCTACTCAGCCCCTGAAGAGTACTAAAAAGGCTTTTATGTCCGCGTAATGTCATGCTTAATAAAAGCAATCTGTGTTTGTGAGATGGTGAGAGTGAGTGTGTACACCTACATGTATGTGTGTGAGCAGGGGCATACTGGGACAAAAATTCAGCCCTGGCATCTTAGCCACACCAGCTCACACACACTCACATGCTACGTACACACACAGACAGTAACGCTACTGACACATACCATAGGCAGTACACCAGGGGTACTCAACCACTATTTGAGAAGGTCCTGTTTACACATATTTCTTAGATGCCAATGGTCCAGATGGATATTGTAATTTATCGTCGTAGTAACAAACCCCCAACTCGTGAACCATGTGACCCTAAACAGTTCAAACTGTTAACACTCTTCTTGATGGCGGAGAGAACATTTTGCTATTTTAAAGCTCATTCCTTGAAATTCTACACATTTTGCAATGGGACAGAAAGGAAAAAATGCAATTTTAAAATAATTTCCTGCAATTCTACACAATTTGCCATAGGGTAGAGAGGGAAAAAATGCAGCTTTAAAATTATTTTCTGCAATTCTTTTGACATGTTTTATGTGTGTTATGATACCTGAGTGACTGAACTAAATCAATGGGGGCCGAGGCCCCTGTGCACGTAATCTGACCATGATAACTACAATATTTAGCTAACTTGCTTACCTAGCTAACATGGGGTGTAGTTGATCAACTGGACTTTTCTGACAGGATTAAACTAGCTCTCTAATGTCTGTCAGTGAATGAAATAACAAGAGGAAAACGACTAATGCACTACCTATTACAATTCTCAACAGTAGTAAGTTAAAATCTTGACTGGGTTTTTTAAGTCGGGACCCGCGGTCCGTATTGACCCCATTCTGGGTCCGGATAAGGACAGCGGTCCGCCAGTTGAATGTGGCTGCAGTACACAATAGTAAAGCCTTTCTCAACTTTTACTGTACCAGTGACAAGTGAAACATAGTCCTCCTCCTTTTTAACCAGCTCATGTTTAAGACAAATACAACATGTAAAAACACCACTGGAGATACAACTCACCACTATAACTGTTCCTCTGTCTGGAGATACAACTCACCACTATAACTGTTCCTCTGTCTGGAGATACAACTCACCACTATAACTATTCCTCTGTCTGGAGATACAACTCACCACTATAACTGTTCCTCTGTCTGGAGATACAACTCACCACTATAACTGTTCCTCTGGAGATACAACTCACCACTATAACTGTTCCTCTGTCTGGAGATACAACTCACCACTATAACTATTCCTCTGTCTGGAGATACAACTCACCACTATAACTGTTCCTCTGTCTGGAGATACAACTCACCACTATAACTGTTCCTCTGGAGATACAACACACCACTATAACTGTACCTCTGTCTGGAGATACAACTCACCACTATAACTGTTCCTCTGTCTGGAGATACAACTCACCACTATAACTGTTCCTCTGGAGATACAACTCACCACTATAACTGTTCCTCTGTCTGGAGATACAACTCACCACTATACCTGTTCCTCTGTCTGGAGATACAACTCACCACTAGAACTGTTCCTCTGGAGATACAACTCACCACTATAACTGTTCCTCTGTCTGGAGATACAACTCACCACTAGAACTGTTCCTCTGGAGATACAACTCACCACTATAACTGTTCCTCTGTCTGGAGATACAACTCACCACTATAACTGTTCCTCTGGAGATACAACTCACCACTATAACTGTTCCTCTGGAGATACAACTCACCACTATAACTGTTCTTCTGGAGATACAACTCATCACTATAACTGTTTCTCTGTCTGGAGATACAACTCACCACTATAACTGTTCTTCTGGAGATACAACTCATCACTATAACTTTTCCTCTGTCTGGAGATACAACTCACCACTATAACTGTTCCTCTGGAGATACAACTCACCACTATAACTGTTCGTCTGGAGATACAACTCACCACTATAACTGTTCCTCTGTCTGGAGATACAACTCACCACTATAACTGTTCCTCTGTCTGGAGATACAACTCACCACTAGAACTGTTCCTCTGGAGATACAACTCACCACTAGAACTGTTCCTCTGGAGATACAACTCACCACTAGAACTGTTCCTCTGGAGATACAACTCACCACTATAACTGTTCCTCTGGAGATACAACTCACCACTATAACTGTTCCTCTGTCTGGAGATACAACTCACCACTATAACTGTTCCTCTGGAGATACAACTCACCACTAGAACTGTTCCTCTGGAGATACAACTCACCACTATAACTGTTCCTCTGGAGATACAACTCACCACTATAACTGTTCCTCTGTCTGGAGATACAACTCACCACTATAACTGGTCCTCTGGAGATACAACTCACCACTAGAACTGTTCCTCTGGAGATACAACTCACCACTATAACTGTTCCTCTGGAGATACAACTCACCACAATAACTGTTCCTCTGTCTGGAGATACAACTCACCACTATAACTGTTCCTCTGTCTGGAGATACAACTCACCACTAGAACTGTTCCTCTGTCTGGAGATACAACTCACCACTGGAACTGTTCTTCTGGAGATACAACTCACCACTATAACTGTTCCTCTGGAGATACAACTCACCACTATAACTGTTCCTCTGGAGATACAACTCACCACTATAACTGTTCCTCTGGAGATACAACTCACCACTATAACTGTTCCTCTGTCTGGAGATACAACTCACCACTATAACTGTTCCTCTGTCTGGAGATACAACTCACCACTATAACTGTTCCTCTGTCTGGAGATACAACTCACCACTGTGGCAGTGATTATTGTGATACACTGTTGTACATCCAAGACCTCAAAAAAGAATATGTAGACCTCCACAAGTCTGGTTCATCCTTGGGAGCAATTTCCAAACACTTGAAGGTACCACGTTCATCTGTACAAACAATAGTATGCAAGTATAAACACCATGGGAGCACGCAACCGTCATGCCACTCAGGAAGGAGACGTGTTCTTTCTCCTAGAGATGAATGTACTTTGGTGCGAAAAGTGCAAATCAATCCCAGAACAGCAGCAAAGGACCTTGTGAAGATGCTGGAGGAAACAGGTACAAAAGTATCAATATCCACAGTAAAACAAGTCCTATATCAACATAACCTGAAAGGCCGCTCAGCAAGGAAGAAGCCACTGCTCCAAAACCGCCATTAAAAAGCTACACTACGGTTTGCAACTGCACATGGGGACAAAGATCGTACTTTTTGGAGAAATGTCCTCTGGTCTGATGAAACAAAAATAAAACTGTTTGGCCATAATGACCATTGTTATGTTTGAAGGAAAAAGGGGGAAGCTTGCAACCCGAAGAACACCATCCCAACCGTGAAGCACAGGGGTGGCAGCATCATGTTGTGGGTGTGCTTTGCTGCAGGAGGGACTGGTGCACTTCACAAAATAGATGGCAACATGAGGCAGGAAAATTATGTGGATATATTGAAGCAACATCTCAAGACATCAGTCAGGAAGTTAACGCTTGGTCGCAAATAGGTCTTCCAAATGGACAATGACCCCAAGCATACTTCCAAAGTCGTGGCAAAATGGCTTAAGGACAACAAAGTCAAGATATTGGAGTGGCCATCACAAAGCCCTGACCTCAATCCTATAGAAAATTTGTTGGGCAGAACTGTAAAAGTGTGTGAGCATGGAGGCCTACAAACCTGACTCAGTTACACCAGCTCTGTCAGGAGGAATGGGCCAAAATTCACCCAACTTATTGTGGGAAGCTTGTGGAAGGCTACCCAAAACGTTTGAACCAAGTTAAACAATTTAAAGGCAATGCTACCAAATACTAATTGAGTGTATGTAAACTTCTGACCCACTGGGAATGTGATGAAAGAAATTAAAGCTGAAATAAAAAATTCTCTCTACTACTATTCTGTCATTTCACATTCTTAAAATAAAGTGGTGATCCTAACTGACCTAAGACAGGGAATTGTTACTAGGATTAAATGTCAGGAATTGTGAAAAACTGAGTTTAAATGTATTTGGCTCAGGTGTATGTAACATATTAAGGACCTGACAGTACGTCTGTCACTCTGTTTTCTACCTCTACTGCACTCACCCGTAGCTGTCTCTGCTAAACCTAGCATCCTTTCGCACAGCTCTGGTACCAGAAGACCATGGGACCTCACTGCCTGTGCTGGGCCCAGCAACATCCTAGCTGTGAATGAATAAACACATGTATTACATAAATAAGAAAGATTACTGAATATATATCTAATAGATGACCATTGGCTCATTATATCGTGTGGAAGCCTAACTACTTATACTGAACAAAAATATAAACGCAACATGCAACAATTTCAAACATTTTACTGAGTTCTAGCTCATATAAGGAAATCAGTCAATTTAAACAAATAAATCAGGCTCTTATCTATGGATTTCACATGAATGGGTATACAGATATGCATCTGTTGATCACAGATTCCTTAACAAAAAGTTAGGGCCGTGGATCAGCCAACAAGAAAACCGGGCTGTTGCCCACTGATCAGCCAAATGATCAGTGAGAGTGAGTGAGTGAGTGAGTGAGTGAGTGAGTGAGTGAGTGAGTGAGTGAGTGAGTGAGTGAGTGAGGAGGAGTGAGGAGGAGTGAGGAGGAGTGAGAGAGTGAGAGAGTGAGAGAGTGAGAGAGTAGAGAGAGAGAGAGAGAGACGTCTGGAACTGCTACTGTACCACTTCAAAGTCAAGCATGAAACATCCTCTTCATTTTTAATGTCAGACTCTGAGATATTAGTAATTGAGGGAGTCATATTACAGTGAATAGAGGAGGTGTGGGCTAAGTACTCCATGGGAAATCCAAGAGAACATGCTTCAATTTTCAGTAAAATGTGTCATATTATGATAAAATATAAAATTAGCCACGTATTTAGGACCTTGAGAAAGTAGGCTACTTCTGTGATAGGCAGAGATGATGATGTGACAGGACTTCACCACTCTCCTAGAATCTACGTTCTGATATTCTGGAGAGATGTTTTCAACCAATAATCCATTTCATTGACCTGTAAACATCACATCCAGATAAACAACACAGTCCTCGAGCATATTACACCAGACAAACTGTCATCCAAGGGGGAGAAGACAGTCTGTATCCGCTTACTTGTGGAACTGTGGTAGGCGACAAAAGCTATTTCTGTGTCTTCTTAACAATTTCCATTGAAATAATGACAACTCAACAGGGGGCTTTGCATAGCCCACTGATTTCACCCCAACTTTAAAAATATCCACAAGAAAATTGGCCTCATCTTGAAAGGAACCTAAAAATAAACTACTTGTTTATTTTCCCGGTCCGTATAAAGCACCTACTTCCTGCTTAATGAGGATGGATATGGAGAAACAAGGCAGTTGTGAAGTCCTAGGGTTTGGCTCTGAGATGCTTCATCTGCTCTGGAAATAGGCCTTTCTTCACACAAGCATACAAGCTTCTTCTAGAGAAATACTCTGTAACTAAAAGGGGCTGTGACAATGGTGGATGTTACTTTGCCACTGATAGCAGAGCTGGGACTGTGGTTTATGAGGACGCTCCTTCATTAGTGTGTATGAGAGAGGGAGAGAGACAGAGAGCGAGAGAGCAGTCCATATAAAAGAAGATTTGTTGTGATCTGAGACACTTTTATAGGGTTACCGTAGAGTGCTGGTCTGGGCAGCATCTCCACAATGACAACACATTGAGTCTGCCTCATTACCGTAGAGCTCTGGGCAGCAACAAACCAACAGGCAGCGCGGCAGACCACCCATGGGTCATTTCCTCCTCATTACCGTAGAGCTCTGGGCAGCAACAAACCAACAGGCAGCGCGGCAGACCACCCATGGGTCATTTCCTCCTCATTACCGTAGAGCTCTGGGCAGCAACAAACCAACAGGCAGCGCGGCAGACCACCCATGGGTCATTTCCTCCTCATTACCGTAGAGCTCTGGGCAGCAACAAACCAACAGGCAGCGCGGCAGACCACCCATGGGTCATTTCCTCCTCATTACCGTAGAGCTCTGGGCAGCAACAAACCAACAGGCAGCGCGGCAGACCACCCATGGGTCATTTCCTCCTCATTACCGTAGAGCTCTGGGCAGCAACAAACCAACAGGCAGCGCGGCAGACCACCCATGGGTCATTTCCTCCTCATTACCGTAGAGCTCTGGGCAGCAACAAACCAACAGGCAGCGCGGCAGACCACCCATGGGTCATTTCCTCCTCATTACCGTAGAGCTCTGGGCAGCAACAAACCAACAGGCAGCGCGGCAGACCACCCATGGGTCATTTCCTCCTCATTACCGTAGAGCTCTGGGCAGCAACAAACCAACAGGCAGCGTGGCAGACCACCCATGGGTCATTTCCTCCTCATTACCGTAGAGCTCTGGGCAGCAACAAACCAACAGGCAGCGCGGCAGACCACCCATGGGTCATTTCCTCCTCATTACCGTAGAGCTCTGGGCAGCAACAAACCAACAGGCAGCGCGGCAGACCACCCATGGGTCATTTCCTTCTGTCCAATCACGCCGTGTCAGGCCCTGTCTGAGATACAAAGACATTATTTTTTTTATCTACAATGCACCAAAACAGGGTGGTTAGTGTGACTGATTTACTAGCATTGCGTCAATTGAACCACATTTTAACAAGCCACTGAAAATCCTGTGATAGACTGTTGTTTGTTTCCATCTTTCATCCCCCTAAGACGTTGACTCTCAGTACGTCTCATGGCCATTCATGAGAGCACAGTGTTCACCTTGGTCATCACTCTGTCAGATGCCTCAGCCATCAACCCCTTTGCAAAACATTTCAAATTACAATTGTCCACAAACAAAGACTCAGAGAAAGAGAAAGGGAGTCAGCAGAGAGAAAGGGAGAGTGGACTTCAGGGCAGTTGAAAGGAAATGCTGACACAAAACATAATTTCCCTTCACATAAAGCCAAAAGTATCCATCAAAACCGGTGAGCAACTTCTAGATGTCCAGGAAAACTAGACTAGAATACAAGACAATGGAAAGGGGAGATTGTAAAAGGGAACCGCCATGACACAACATATGAACACTTGCCATTTGCGTTCATACAGCTTTTAACTACCTTTTCTCTGACCATATTAATGTTGCAATTAGCGAAACAGCATAATCAGGTCACAGTGTACTTCCAATAATGAAATTTGCTTTATTCGCTGTTCTCCAGCCCCATGAATTGTTTTAATTGTGTGAAATACAGAGCACTTACCACATATAGACCCCCCGCCTATGAGGAATTACTGGGATGTACAGTGTTACCACATATAGACCCCCTCCTAGTGAGGAATTACTGGGATGTACAGTGTTACCACATATAGACCCCCCACCTAGTGGGGAATTACTGAGACAAACTGCCCTACCACGCAAAAAGGCAGTAACTGCACATAGCGTGGAACTGAGAATAATTGTTTTTATTTACATTGGTTGAACTTGATGTAGTTTCTGCTAACCTGAAACCCCACTTTCTCCACAACACACTACAATAGAGGCAGGATACTTGTCCACATGATTAAGCATGGATTTAATGTTGCAAAAATGACATTAACTCATTTTCGACCAAATTAACTGTTTACTGCCTTTTTGCTTGGTAGGGCAGTATAGTGTTACCATATAGACCCCTCTCCTAGTGGGGAATTACTGAGACATACAGTGCTACCATATAGACCCCTCTCCTAGTGGGGAATTACTGAGATGTACAGTGTTACCATATAGACCCCCCTCCTAGTGGGGAATTACTGAGACGTACAGTGTTACCATATAGACCATTCTCCTAGTGGGGAATTACAGAGATGTACAGAGTTACCACATAGACCCCTCTCCTAGTGAGGAATTACTGAGATGTACAGTGTTACCATATAGACCCCTCTCCTAGTAGGTAATTACTGAGATGTACAGTGTTACCATATAGACCATTCTCCTAGTGGGGAATTACTGAGATGTACAGTGTTACCACATAGACCCCCTCTCCTAGTGGGGAACTACTGAGACATACAGTGTTACCATATAGACCATTCTCCTAGTGGGGAATTACTGAGATGCACAGTGTTACCATATAGACCATTCTCCTAGTGGGGAATTACTGAGATGTACAGTGTTACCATATAGACCCCTCTCCTAGTGGGGAATTACTGAGACGTACAGTGTTACCATATAGACCCCTCTCCTAGTGGGGAATTACTGAGACGTACAGTGTTACCATATAGACCCCCCTCCTAGAGAGGAATTACTGAGATGTACAGTGTTACCATATAGACCCCTCTCCTAGTGAGGAATTACTGAGACGTACAGTGTTACCATATAGACCATTCTCCTAGTGGGGAATTACTGAGACATACAGTGTTACCATATAGACCCCTCTCCTAGTGAGGAATTACTGAGACGTACAGTGTTACCATATAGACCCCCCTCCTAGTGAGGAATTACTGAGACGTACAGTGTTACCATATAGACCCCTCTCCTAGTGGGGAATTACTGAGACATACAGTGTTACCATATAGACCCCTCTCCTAGTGAGGAACTACTGAGACGTACAGTGTTACCACATAGACCCTCCTACTAGTGGGGAATTACTGAGATGTACAGTGTTACCATATAGACCCCTCTCCTAGTGGGGAATTACTGAGACGTACAGTGTTACCATATAGACCCCCCTCCTAGTGAGGAATTACTGAGATGTACAGTGTTACCATATAGACCCCCTCCTAGTGAGGAATTACTGGGATGTACAGTGTTACTATTGATCTTTTCCACCATCCTCACCCTGACTCCCTCTCGTCCTTCCCTTCCTTCTCATGCTGTCCTCTGTCCATCACTGATGTGTCCCTGTCCCTCCCTGACTGAGCTACCTAACCAGGGACCTTCCATCACTGGATGTGTCCCTGTCCTCCCTGACTGTAGCTCCATACACCGAGACCTCCATCACTGAGATGTGTCCCCTGTCCTTCCCTGACTGAGCTCCCATAACCAGGACCTCCATCACTGATGTGTCCCTGTCCCTCCCTGACTACACTCCATAACCAGGACCTCCATCACTGATGTGTCCCTGTCCTCCCTGACGTGAATCTCCATAACCAGGACCTCCATCACTGATGTGTCCCTGTCCTCCCTGACTGAGCTCCTAACCTAGGACCTCCATCACTGATGTGGTCCCTGTCCTCCCTGACTGCACTCCATAACAAGGACCTCCATCACTGATGTGTCCCTGTCCTCCCTGACTACACTCCATAACCAGGACCTCCATCACTGATGTGTCCCTGTCCCTCCCTGACTGAGCTCCATAACCAGGACCTCCATCACTGATGTGTCCCCTGTCCTCCCTGACTGAGCTCCATAACCAGGACCTCCATCACTGATGTGTCCCTGGTCCTCCCTGACTGAGCTCCATAACCAGGACCTCCATCCTGAATGTGTCCTGTCCTCCTGACTTGACTCCATAACCAGGACCTCCATCACTGATGTGTCCCCTGTCCTCCCTGACTACACTCCATAACCAGGACCTCCATCACTGATGTGTCCCCTGTCCTCCCTGAGCTCTCCATAACCAGGACCTCCATCACTGATGTGTCCCTGTCCTCCCTGACTGAGCTCCATAACCAGGACCTCCCATCACTGATGTGTCCCTGTCCTCCCTGACTGAGCTCCATAACCAGGACCTCCATCACTGATGTGTCCCTGTCCTCCCTGACTGCACTCCATAACCAGGACCTCCATCACTGATGTGTCCCTGCCTCCCTGACTACACTCCATACCAGGACCTCCATCACTGATGTGTCCCTGTCCTCCTGACTGAGCTCCATAACCAGCAACCTCCATCACTGATGTGTCCCTGTCCTCCCTGACTGAGCCTCCATAACCAGGACCTCCATCACTGATGTGTCCCTGTCCTCCTGACTGCGCTCATAACCAGGACCTCATCACTGATGTGTCCCTGTCCTCCCTGACTGCGCTTCATAACCAGGACCTCCATCACTGATGTGTCCCTGTCCTCCTGACTGAGCTCCATAACCAGGACCTCCATCACTGATGTGTCCCTGTCCTCCCTGACTGAGCCTCCATAACCAGGACCTCCATCACTGATGTGTCCCTGTTCCTCCCTGACTGCACTCCATAACCAGGACCTCCATCACTGATTGTGTCCCTGTCCTCCCTGACTGAGCTCCATAACCAGGACCTCCATCACTGATGTGTCCCTGTCCTCCCTGACTACACTTCATAACCAGGACCTCCATCACTGATGTGTCCCCTGTCCTCCCTGACTGAGCTCCATAACCAGAACCTCCATCATGATGTGTCCCTGTCCTCCCTGACTGCTCTCCATAACCAGGACCTCCATCACTGATGTGTCCCTGTCCTCCCTGACTGCACTCCATAACCAGGACCTCCATCACTGATGTGTCCATGTCCTCCCTGACTGCTCTCCATAACCAGGACCCCTCCATCACTGATGTGTCCCTGTCCTCCCTGACTGCGCCTCCATAACCAGGACCTCCATCACTGATGTGTCCCTGTCCTCCCTGACTGCGCTCCATAACCAGGACCTCCATCACTGATGTGTCCCTGTCCTCCCTGACTGCTCTCCATAACCAGGACCTCCATCACTGATGTGTCCCTGTCCTCCCTGACTGCTCTCCATAACCAGGACCTCCATCACTGATGTGTCCCTGTCCTCCCTGACTGCACTCCATAACCAGGACCTCCATCACTGATGTGTCCCTGTCCTCCCTGACTGCGCTTCATAACCAGGACCTCCATCACTGATGTGTCCCTGTCCTCCCTGACTGCGCTTCATAACCAGGACCTCCATCACTGATGTGTCCCTGTCTCCCTGACTGAGCTTCATAACCAGGACCTCCATCACTGATGTGTCCCTGTCCTCCCTGACTGAGCTTCAAACCAGGACCTCCATCACTGATGTGTCCCTGTCCTCCCTGACTGCTCCATAAACCAGGACCTCCATCACTGATGTGTCCCTGTCCTCCCTGACTGCACTCCATAACCAGGACCTCCATCACTGATGTGTCCCTGTCCTCCCTGACTGAGCACTCCATAAACCAGGACCTCCATCACTGATGTGTCCCTGTCCTCCCTGACTGAGCTCCATAACCAGGACCTCCATCACTGATGTGTCCCTGTCCTCCTGACTACACTCCATAACCAGGACCTCCATCACTGATGTGTCCTGTCCTCCTTGACTGCACTAATAACAGGACCTCCATCACTGATGTGTCCTATCCTCCTGACTGAGCTCCATAACCAGGACCTCCATCACTGATGTGTCCCAGTCCTCCTGACGCTCTCCATAACCAGGACCTCCATCACTGATGTGTCCTGTCCTCCTGACTGCTCCTCATAACCAGGACCTCCATCACTGATGTGTCCCTGTCCTCCTGACTGAGCTTCATAACCAGGACCTCCATCACTGATGTGTCCCTGTCCTCCCTGACTGAGCTTCATAACCAGGACCTCCATCACTGATGTGCCCTGTCCTCCCTGACTGCGAGCTTCATAACCAGGACCTCCATCACTGATGTGTCCCTGTCCTCCCTGACTGAGCTCCAAACCAGGACCTCCATCAATGATGTGTCCCTGTCCTCCCGACTGCGCTTCATAACCAGGACCTCCATCACTGATGTGTCCCTGTCCTCCCTGACTGAGCTCCATAACCAGGACCTCCATCACTGATGTGTCCCTGTCCTCCTTGACTGACTCTAACCAGGACCTCCATCACTGATGTGTCCCTGTCCTCCTGACTGAGCTCCATAACCAGGACCTCATCACTGATGTGTCCCTGTCCTCCCTGACTGCGCTCCTATAACCAGGACCTCCATCACTGATGTGTCCCTGTCCTCCCTGACTGCGCTCATAACCAGGACCTCCATCACTGATGTGTCCTGTCCTCCCTGACTGGCTTCATAACCAGGACCTCCATCACTGATGTGTCCCTGTCCTCCTGACTGAGCTCATAACCAGGACCTCCATCACTGATGTGTCCCGTCCTCCTGACTGAGCTCCATAACCAGGACCTCCATCACTGATGTGTCCCTGTCCTCCCTGACTGACTTCATAACCAGGACCTCCATCACTGATGTGTCCCTGTCCTCCTGACTGAGCCCATAACCAGGACCTCCATCACTGATGTGTCCTGTCCTCCTGACTGCTCTCCATAACCAGACCTCCATCACTGATGTGTCCCTGTCCTCCCTGACTGCGTTCCATAACCAGGACCTCCATCACTGATGTGTCCCTGTCCTCCCTGACTGCACTCCATAACCAGGACCTCCATCACTGATGTGTCCCTGTCCTCCCTGACTGCGTTCCATAACCAGGACCTCCATCACTGATGTGTCCCTGTCCTCCCTGACTGCACTCCATAACCAGGACCTCCATCACTGATGTGTCCCTGTCCTCCCTGACTGCGCTTCATA